>NC_045444.1:35698190-35802951 GCF_002776525.5 Piliocolobus tephrosceles | reverse complement strand
TCAAGAGCTTTCGTGACTCAAACATGTTTACCCATGCTATGACTCTATCTAAAAAGTTTTCACACACACACACTCTCACTGGCCCCTGTTCATCATTAAGGACTCAGCTCAACCCTCAATTCTCAACAAGTGTTTCCTTGGCTCACTCTTATATTGGTCACCACACTTACTCTCGCTTAAACTCTGTCAAGAAGGGGAGCTTTTTTCTCTCCCTCTTATGTTTAGTCCCTGGGGGCATGCAAATTAAAATTTTTATTAATATTTACATGCATGGCAGTTTACAGAAATTCAAATAAATAGACTTAGAGGCTTATATACCCTTTTAAAAAAGGAAAGAAGGTTTGGACTTCAAGAGACCATAAATTATGCAGAAGTGACTAGGATATATGTGAAGGAACTCATTGAAGGTAAGGGCTATTTTAGTAAGGTCTGTTTATGCATACTCGTCTTGGTATTGACTCCCTGTCTTTGATGACAAGAGCATTTCTTCTCTGGGTGATGTGGTGGGAGGAAGAAGGAGGAGTTCAAAAATTTATTCTGTGCTTTTAGGTAAATACGGGAGGGCAGAGAACTCTTCTAGCCTCTGTTGATTCTTGATTGCCTTTAGCTCAAAATCATCCTACGCCAAGTGGTGTATTTTAGGGTAGCACAGTCTGATCCTCTTCAATACCCTGTTCTTGACCTTGGTGGCAATTCTCACAATTTTTCAAATTTGTGTCATATTGGTCTCCCCTACTAGACTGCAATCTCACTGAAGGTGAGAGCCTTTTCTTCTATTTACTTCTATACACACAACACTAACATAGGTCCTAGCCTCATATATTTATTGAAAAATATGTAATTGTGTGAATGAGATAGCATTTAAGCAAAAAAATGCTTTTTGATTCGTTAAAATACTTTGGGAGGCCGAGGTGGGCGGATCACGAGGTCAGGAGATCGAGACCATCCTGGCTAACACGGTGAAACCCTGTCTCTACTAAAAAAAATACAAAAAACTAGCAGGGCGAGGTGGCGGGCGCCTGTAGTCCCAGCTACTCGGGAGGCTGAGGCAGGAGAATGGCGTGAACCCGGGAGGCGGAGCTTGCAGTGAGCCGAGATCCGGCCACTGCACTCCAGCCTGGGCGACAGAGCGAGACTCTGTCTCAAAACAAATACATAAATAAATAAATAATAAATAAGTAAATAGCCTCTTTCTTTTATGAGGTTTTAGAACATAATTGAGATACTTTGTTGGGAGAAATGCTAATACGCTTTAAATTGTTTATGCCAATAAAACTGCTTATGTACGGGACTTTAATAAGATGTTTTGTAAATTGTAAGTACTTTTCTATATACAAGTTCAACCTGCCCCAAATTTCTCTAAAGTAGTACCTTCAGTTCTCGAAAAAGGAAACTGAATGAGATGTCAAAAGGTGAAATGGATTAGCTGAACAATAAAATACTTGTGAGAACAGTGAGAAAATGAGCACTGCCTTCTGGTTAGACAGTGAGCAACTTCCAAGGGGCAGTTGGCATCTCACATGACTGATAAGGATGAAGCATCATGAGTGTCATCCCATAGTGTGTAGGTCTGTTTATATTTTCTGGTGTATTGTTTTCGTTTTGTCCCTAAAGTCAGACACACACTCCACAAGGTCATGCTAATGGTCCCAAGCAGCAAGGATTTTCCCAAATTAAATGAATCCTCCTTCCTTTCTATGGTCTTAGAGTATGTTATGATGACTGCTATAAGAAATTAGTTTATTACCTTCTAGTCATTTTTTTTTTTTTTTTTTTGCTTATATACGATTTTCACAAACTCCTAAGAAATAGTAGTTCTTTCTATCTTTTAAAGTTACCTAAATTTCATTTCAATCCCCATCTGACCCAGCCAGCGTCAATTTCTATCTCATTCCCCAGTGAAAAATCCTCCTTGCCTGTTACTGTATAGAAATCCCTGTGTCCTGTCCCTCTGAAGATGTAAAATGGGTTCTCTGGACCCCGGTTACCTCCCTGTGATTAATGTCCCTGCCTACTGCTTGAGGTAGAAAGACTCTGCTGTTCCCATGCTGTGGTGAAGCTGGGAGCCTCACCGGGGAGCAGCACAAAACCATTTGCTCTGGGATCTGCCACCTCCCTGGGGTGCTGCCAAGAGAGCAAGATTGCCACTCCTCCAGGGAACCCCGCCCCAGGCACACACTTCCTCCCAGCTGTAGGAGTCTCTCTTCCTCTTGTGACTTGTTTCCTCAGAGAAACAGCCTCTCTAACTTCCCCTCTGGGACGCTCAACATCCCTTCGATGAGTTTCGGTCTTAGAAAAGGCAAAAAGAAACATTAACATCTGCTTCTTCTGTTTTCCACCCTGAAAAAGTCCACAAAGCAAAAAAAGGATAAGGAATGATTAAGCTATGTGAAACAGGCAAAGGAAAAATATGAGGAGGACAAACTATTTTTAACATAACATCCTACTATAGCTATCTCTGCCCTGCTAGACAGGGAGCATCTTGACAGTGGTAAATACATCTTTAAAATTGTTGATATGAAGGTGCCTCGTGTTGTCTTTGGCATAACAGATCCTTCTATGTTGTGGAAAAAAAGGAAGGACAAAAAGAAGGGATAAAAGAAGGAATGAAGAGAGAGGCAAAAAAGAAAAAAGGTGGGCGAGAAGGTGAGAGGAATATTATACATATCAATGCAATATGCATTGAATATAGAAAATAATGCCAATCATGCTGCTAAATATTATTGGTAATAAAAAAATGCATTAGTTCCCCAGGAGCTTAAAAATCAGAAGAGGAGACGTGTATATAAAAATCTCTAAAACACAACTAATGTGGAGTCATAGTATATACAATGCTAGGTATCTACCATATGCACAGTTCCTCTTAGAGACCACCCTGAGGCAGACATATTTTGTCATTGTGATTCCAAATATCTAGCCTGAGATAACTGCATTAGAAGAGGCGTTTGACCCAAAGGCATTTCTTCTGAGATGTAGCCTTCTGTGCAAAGATGAGTTGAGCCAGTCAGTCTCTCTAAATGATGAAGTGGCTAGCATGGGGAGCTGAGGCTGACAGGACATGACAGCCAGAGACTGGGCAGGTCTCCTGGATCGGGAGGAAACTGCAGTTATGAAAAGCAGAAATTAAGAGGAAGTACAGGTTCCCACATATACCAAAAAGAAACCCCAAAACTGAGCAGATAAAGAATGAGGAAACATTTCCATAGAGAATGGACAGAAAAAGAGACATGCCACAGTGTGCACGGTTTTTTGAGAGAGAATTGTAGAGACAGAGCAAGCATGTGGCTCAGGATAATGGAGGAACTTGTAGATGGCCTCCCGAGTGGCCTCATCTTGTGACAGTTCCAGTTCTGGCACATATGTATCCTTATTATCAACTCCCTTTCTTAATAAGGTATCAGGTACAAGGCTTTCTGTCCTTCAACTGAAGATACAGGCAAAAACAAGAGCCCTAAAGAGAAAAGAGAGTAGAGTTCAGCAGTTCTTGCCCTTCCTCAAAAAAGACGACAGCAACAATCCCTTGCCAAGGGTCCTCACCTCTGGCCAACCCTCAGGGTTACTTGTCCTGGTGCAACTTTAAAATACACTGAGGTCTGGAAATTCTGATGAGTTTAAAAATCAGCAGATCTAAGGTGGAGTCCAAACATTCACTTTTTTTTTTTTTTTTTTAAACGGGATCAGAGGAATTCTCAGCATAGCCAGAGGTGAGAAGAATGCAGTAGCTATGTCTTTGTATATGAAGCAACCATGAACGCCTTTAGCCTTTGCAAAAGCTCCCTTTTTTGCTCTATTTTGTGAGCTTGGAAAGCTTCAGACTCTTTCTTCCAAGTTAAAAAATATGTCACGATGTCAGTTGTTGTGGTGTTTATCCTGTGATTAGGTATCTGAACAGCCCAACTTAGGAGCCACCATTGTTTTTAATCATCTGCTTTTCTCAGTATTCCATTCTCTCTCTCTCCCTCCCCCCCTCCCTCCCCCCTTCCTTCCTTCCTTCCTTCCTTCCTTCCTTCCTTCCTTCCTTCCTTCCTTCCTTCCTTCCTTCCTTCCTTCCTTCCTTTCTTTCTTTCTTTCTTTCTTTCTTTCTTTCTTTCTTTCTTTCTTTCCTTTCTTTCTATTAACTGAATGTCTACTATATTAAAGGAATTGAGCTTGCAGCCTAGCTATTGGGATGAAGACACACACACATATATACATAATTACAAGCTAAAGTTGTAGGTCACATACATTATAAGCATAATGGCAACTTCAAGTTAATTATCCGGAAGTTACAAAATAATGTTTGGTAAAATGCCTGATTTCAAGATTGCTTCAACTGTTCACATGGCTCTCAATTTGTAACTTTCCCTTTAAATTCTCTCCTCTTTCCTGAACTGCTGCTTTCTGACCAGTTTGGTGATGTATGGACAATTTTTGCCACTCCCAAATACTTTCCAAATGATTCTGTCATCAAAATATTTACCTCTAGTTAGTGTAAGTTGAATAACAAAGGACAATAATATGCATTAGCATGTGTACCCAGCCCAAAAGACAGGCATATGTAAAAATAACACACTAAGGTGGAAAGGCAACCCCAGAAACCAGTAATATAGTCATACTGTGTCCTGATTTAATTTGGTAAATATCATCTGGCTAGTGGGAAATCATGAGACATGTTGTAGCAACAGAGTAGCATGTCTCCTACAAAAACCCTTTTATTTATTTAATCCAGTTCATTAATAAAGATCTTCTTTTCATTTTCCTGATGTACAAATACTCCAAAACCACGAGCTCACATTTTGACAGCTAATTTTGCAGGATATAATATTCCTGCTTAACCCAAGAGGAAAAAGAGATGGATGATTGAGATTAATCATTTGTAAAATTATAATTCTGTCACAGATAATAATTTGCAAGATCTTTCCCTTTTCTGAAATCCCCAGAATGCACTGTAAATTGTCATACTTTGTAACAGAATGTGTAACACATTAGGAGACTCCTAATAAAGCAAGTCTACAAGAAAAACAAACCAATTGCCTTATAATTGGCATGTTCTCCCACATGACTATTCTCCTGTGAAGGAACATTGTGCCTTGGGTAAAGAAGGGTTTAAAAATTATTATTCAAGAGGTGGTTATTTCCATCTCTTATTACCATTTGAGCTGTAATATATGGTATTTCTTTGCCTGTGTAATTCTGTTAGAATGTACAACTGTGTGCCCAGAAGGTGAATTGATCCCTGTGGACAAATGAGCAAATTCAGAAAATTTTAATTATTTTCCAATTTAAGAAAGACCATCAAAATGGACATCTAAAAATTGACTTTTTGAGAATGGCTGTATGAGTCCATGATGGACAGGGCTTGCTGTTTTACAAGTAGAACTCTCTGTGAACTTTACCTTATTTTAAAAGTCAGTTTTATAGGCACTTACACTGTTTCAACAACAAAAGCAAAGAAACTGTAAGGATTTTATCTAAGGTTGGCAGATAATTCTAAGGTTATATAGGATTCGATGAAGGAAGGTCTATGAGCCTCTATAGTTTCTTGGCCCATGTTAAGCTAAATTGATTAGGGCAGAAGGTATTAAGATCAAGGTTATGAGTTCAATTCCTGTGTGGGTCAGCTAGTTTTGCTACGTCCACATCTGCAGACTATACTCAAATCCAACAGTCTCAGGAATATATCCCAAAGGGGTGCAGTGAAGAGAGAGTTTAAATGAATTAAAATGCTGCCTAATTCTTCAGAAATATAACTCAAAGGTCTGCTCTCCCAAGAGCTGAACATTCTCACCAACCCCACCGCCACCACTTTAGTTTGAGTCATTATTATTTCCTGCCAAGATTATTGCAATAGCTTCCAGCTCTTCTCCCTGCTACATCCCTTGCCTTCTTCAGACTATTTGCAACAAAGTAGCAGAGTGATCCTGTTAAAATGAAAGTCAGAACATACTACTCTTCTGCCCAAAACTCTCTGATGGCTTCCCAACCAACTCCAAGTAAAAGCCAAAGTCCATACTCTAGGCCATTTGCATTACTCTTCATCTAGTCCCTCCAGTCTTTCCTGAACCCAATGGCAATCTCTCCTCCCACTCCCTCAGTGACATCTGGCATAAGCTCCACAGTAAACTTCAGCTTTCACAACATCTTAGGAAAACGCTGTTTATCAGCAGAATTTGCTACATAACATAGTACCTGAGAAAAGGAGGGCAAAAGACCTGGCTTCCTTCTTGAAATCAGGAGTGGGAGAAAAATGAGGACAGAAACATAAATAGATCCCATTGTTTATGAGCCATAAAAGCTCATAAATATACACAAAGTAATATTTTAATATTTCATAAATACAAATTATCCCACTATGCATAAACAGAAGTCCCTGATTGCCTCAAAGAAAGAAAGAACTTCCCTAAATCTTTTGTAAACACACAGCCCAAGGCAGTAGAGTGTGACAATTTAAAGCAGGAGGTGAGTTAGGAAGTTTTGCTCTGAGCCTCCATAAAGTAGGGTAAAAATACACAGGACCAGAAATAAGGTGCTTAGAAATTTTGGAAGAAAATGATAAAAAAAACTTCTTTGAGTATGCATTAGCGAACTTAGGGCAGTCACGTAAGATAATTTTTTTTTTAGCAGTTAACTCTCTAAGCAGAAATACAATTGGGAGGTGAAGCTGGCTGGGCTTCTGGGTCCGGTTGAGACTTGGAGAACTTTTCTGTCTGGCTAAAGGATTGTAAACGCATCAATCAGCAGTCTGTATCTAGCTAAAGGTTTGTAAATGCACCAATCAGCACTCTGTAAAAATGCACCAATCAGCGCTCTGTGTCTAGCTAAAGGTTTGTAAATGCACCAATCAGCACTCTGTAAAAACGGACCAATCAGCACTCTGTAAAATGGACCAATCAGCAGGACATGGGCAAGGCCAAGTAAGGGAATAAAAGCTGGCCACCTGAGACAACAGTACCAACCCAGTTGCATCCCGTTCCATGCTGTGGGAGGTATGTTCTTTCACTCTTCACAATAAATCTTGCTGCTGCTCACCCTTTGGGTCTGTGTCACCTATAAGAGCTGTAACATTCACTATGAAGGTCTGCAGCTTCATCCCTGAAGTCAGTGAGACCATGAACCCACCAGGAGGAACAAACAACTCTGTAGGTACCACACTCAAGAGCTGTAACACTCACTGGGAAGGTCTGCAGCTTTACTCAAGAAGTAAGCGAGACCACAAATGCACCGGAAGGAAGAAACTCTGGACACATCTAAACAGCTGAAGAAAGAAACTCCAGACACACCATCTTGAAGAGCTGTAACACTCACCGTGAGGGTCTGTGGCTTCATTCAAGTCAGCGAGACCAAGCATCCACTGGAAGGAACCAATTGCTCACACACAATGATTTATGTTTACAAACTTGTATAATCTCATTCGATCATGTGATGTACATAAGGCGTTCATGCATTCACAAAATATTTAATGAGTACCTAGTACGAGTGAGGCAGAGTTCTAGGTGCTGGTTTGTAAATTAATGAACAACGTAGAGAAGAATCCTGCTTTCATGGGGATTATACTCTAGTGGAAGGGAACTATTAAAGACACAGTAAGTATATTGTATTTTCTGTCATAAGTTGGCACGTGCTATGGTTGAAACAAAAATGTGGACTTCCACAAGGGACACCAAGGATCCTGGGGGCAAGGTTGGCACTGGACATATGTAGCTATCTGTTGTCCACATTTCAGAATAGCAAGGAGAACATTATCATCCCCATCCTATACATCTTGGAATTCTTGGCTATTGGCTAGCAGAGATGTGCCTGAAGCTCAGCTTTTTTTTTTTTTTTAAGATTCTTTTAATATTCTTTAGTTTATTCCTTACTGATCCCTTAGTTAATGAAATAACATCATGTTGACAGGAAGTCCTTTCACTCATACTGAATACCTTACTTTAAAAGCATTTTTCCGTGCCAAGCACTTGGGGCCAAGCGTAACCCCACACACTAGGGTTTGGTTTCTGTGTAGCCACAAACTGTCTACATACCCCCACGCTCCCATGCCTGCAGAAGCAGCAAGCACGGGCGGAGAGCCTCATGTTCTGTTGACACTAGGACATGGTCAGCTCAGTCTTTATGGCCACGTGGTTTATATAAGATTTCTTCAAGACAAAAAAATGAAAAATACGATAAATACATGGCAATATTTTATTAAAATGAAGCATTTTTCAAAGATGTCCTTGGGATTTCTCACTCACTACCAACATTTCTTGGTAGCAAGTATTGTGACTGTCTCTAGAAAATGTGTATTCAAAGGCTGTTTCCAAGTTTAAAACGGTAAGTAAAAATGAAAAAAATAAAAATGAAAAGAAATGAAGACCAGCATCTCAGAAATTTTTAACCTTTATTTATTTATTTATTTATTTATTTATTTATTTATTTATTTATTTATTGAGGTGGCGTTCTCACTCTGTCGCCCAGGCTAGAGTGCAGTGATGCGATCTCAGCTCACTGCAAGCTCCACCTCCCAGGTTCCCGCCGTTCTCCTGCCTCAGTCTCCCGAGTAGCTGGGACTACAGGTGTCTGCCACCACTCCTGGCCAATTTTTTTTTTTTTTTTTGGAATTTTTAGTAGAGATAGGGTTTCACTGTGTTAGCCAGGATGGTCTCGATCTCCTGACTTCTTGATCTGCCTGCCTCGGCCTCCCAAAGTGCTGGGATGACAGGTGTGAGCCACCGCAGTAAGGGAAAATTGGAAGAAAAAAAAAAAAAAAAAAAGGCCTGGAGAATGGCTGAGAGTCTTGACTTTCTATAATATGCAAAGGCGATTTGTGTTTACCCTGTAAATGACGATTTTCTGTAGCTTTTTTTTTTTTTTTTGCCTATTGCTTTTGGTGTCTCCCCTGTTATAAGAATATGAAATACTCCTGTATCTTTAAAATCAGTGATATTCCTTAACATCTGGATTTCTTGGACATCTGCCTTAGACTAATCACCACTCACAAGAAACAGGAGACCACCATTACCACAAATAACATCTAGCCCTGCTAGGAGTTAACTGATATACTGAGCTATGAAATTCATCCTGGGTTCAAGAGACAGGAGCCTAAAGAGAATCAGATGGTGGGTCTAATGGAAAAATTAACAAACTCTGCCACTCTTATCTATATCTTCTTCATTTGGACTTTATGCAAGCCTGCGCTTCTAAACTAACAAAAGAGGCTATGCCTACACACAATCAAAACAGCTAGCGGAAAACTGAAAAATCCAATCAGCCAGGTGTTTTGCCTGCAATAATCTCTTATGGCCAGTTTGACTAATTGTTTTCACTATGTTGAATCTTT
Source organism: Piliocolobus tephrosceles (assembly GCF_002776525.5). Classification (NCBI taxonomy): domain Eukaryota; kingdom Metazoa; phylum Chordata; class Mammalia; order Primates; family Cercopithecidae; genus Piliocolobus; species Piliocolobus tephrosceles. Next base: position 35,793,656 of record NC_045444.1, on the reverse strand, counting down.
TCATTTTAATAACTGCTTTTTTCCCTATAAGATAATGTATATTCACTGTGGAAAATGTACACAATTTAGTACAAATGTGTTTTATTAATCCAGAATTCCCATACTGTTAACATTTTTGTGTATTTCTTTCAAGCCTTTAAATAAATGCCATTATCTTTCTGTATGTGTATATGTATGTGTGTGTGTGTGTGTGTGTGTAGTTTTACATATATTCTCTCCATACTATTTTATAACCTATTTCTCTTGGCTAAAAATAAATTATAATTATTTTCCTAGGTTATTAAATATTATTTTCCAGCATGAATTTAATTATTGAATAGCACCATAATTTTCAACAATCACCTGTTGTTGTATAGCTAAACTGCTTCAAATTTTCAAAGCTATAAATACCTAAAATACTGATAAACAACCTTACACGTAAATTTTGTCCATGTCCTTATTTTAATTTTGTCCAGTTCATGGCTACACAGAAACCAAACCCTAGTGTGTGGGGTTAGGCTTGGCCGCAAGTGCTTGGCATGGAAAAATGCTTTTAAAGTAAGGCATTCAGTATGAGTGAAGGGACTTCCTGTCAACATGATGTTATTTCATTAACTAAGGGGTTATTACACATTTTGATTATAATCCAAATGAATTTTTGCTGGAATTATATTGATAAAATTGACTAGTAATTGGGCTTGACACGAAAGAGCCTAGGTCAATTTGTTTAATAAATACTTACTTTCTTTTAGTCTCATGGGATAAAAACCAGCAGAATAATACTATTTTAAAATTCAATACTATGCATTCAGTGAAGTGCTTTTACATATATAAGCTCATTTTGATAGCAAAGCTTGTGCTTTTACATACATAAGCTCATTTTGATAGCAAAACTTACATCATCTCTGTGTGCTTGCTGGGAAAAAAGGAAGACAGCCAACACTTCCTGGCCTGTGCTAGTCTTTACATATGTTATCTCATTATGGTGGGATTTAAACAGGTGGCTGAGACTTGATTAACGTATTGCTATTACTCAGGGTATTAGATGCATAATGATCAGTGGCAATTCAGAGACAGGAGTGTTTGAAGCTCTGTCTTCTATTGAATGTAAGTCTAAAAGGACATCTCCTATTAGACTTCCTGTTTGGGAAGTTAACTGCCTCTGAAGTAGAAGCATAGACATTAGTTGGGTGGATCTTTTTAAAAAATTGTCATTTGTTTATTTTTGAATTAACATTTTTATTTCTACAATTATTTATTTATGTATTTATTTTAGAGATTTGGTCTCACTATGTTGCCCAATCATGCTGGAGTACAGTGGGCACTCGCAGGTGTAATCATAGCACGCTGCAGCCTCAAACTCCTGGGTTAAAGTGATCCTCCTACCTTAGCCTCTCGAGTGGCTGTGACCACAGGTGTACGCCACCACAGCTGGCTGGTGGGCCTTTTATCAGATTATTACAAAGGCATCAGAATTTGTGTAGATCTTAATGAAGAAAATTTCTTTGGGTTCTGTACCAGCCACTGTGCATGACTCAAACCCTTTTGGTCATAACACACGAATCAAAAGGCACTTCTCCAGGTCATTGCCCTCAAGCACATATGGCAGCATGGGGCTTTCTGAAGGTCTCTGGGGTCTATCTGAGCTGGATTTCTAGAACATCATCCATTTGGGCATAGTTACTAGATGTCTCCTGGGTTCTAGCTGAAATAGAGCCCAGAAGGACCCAAGTCCCAAGGACTTCAGTCAATTTTTCTTTTCCTAATTGTTTCTCAGAGTTCCATTACTTCTGATGAAGGCTATTATTTCCCAAGGCTGAAGTTACAATGTGACTTCTCCAGATTCTCTCTGGCCTTCTGCACTACATAGAACTTGAAATGTAAGACTTTTCTACTTGGTGGGAAGCAAGTTAGCTTTTAGCATACTTTAGCCTCTTCTGCAGAAGTCTAGAGGAAATTGGGTTTGTACTAGCAGTCCTTTGTGGAGAGGACTGCACATAGAGAACAGCCAAGGAGTTCCAATATATGTTCCTATAAAACAAATAATGTGCTTGGACATTATCTGTTGGTGGAGACTAGACTGTATGCAAACACAGTCTGCTATGGAAGACAACAACTGTTTTATTAACTATAGAAGATAATCAGTAAATTGAATCAAATGTCTATATACATTCTAAATCAGTACTAAATACTATAAAAACAGGGTAAAAGAGTGTGTTCAGAATTACCCAAGTTTACATAATATGTTTCTATGAACATGGCAGAATATTCAATGTTATTCACTAGCATTTTGAGGGGTAAAGATCTCAAAGAAATAGTTTTTTTATACTTCAGATCGGGATTGTTTGGACTATTGCATGGAGAAAGAAAGGCTCAATATTTTGAGCTTTTTAAGGGCCAAGACATGGGAAGCATGCAAAGTAAGAAAATAACTCAAGTTTCTTTTCAAGTTTCTGCATAAATCTAAATGGCTCATTAGTAATTAAAGTGTACCCTAATTGCTCTGAGGCCATCCAACTGGAATAAACCCTGGCAGCCTTGTTCACTTGCTGTGGGAAAGAATCAGCTCCACCCCAGTGAGAGGGAAATCAAGAAAACCCATGAGGAGGCCTTTGCCTAGTAGCACAATGCGTTCACTCCTTCACATCCACCGATGCAGGCCACCGGGTGATTCAACAAGCCATTCTTGTTCAAAGAAGTGGAGATGTGAAACGGGCACAGATAACCACAGCCACGATGCATTGTTCAAGTGAACAAAAAGTAAAACATTTCTTTGACTTGTTTCATGGTTTCTAACTTTCAATTTTATGCAGGAAGAATTGGCAAGAGAATGCCAATTGGCTAGAGAAGAATTGGCTAGAGAATGAATATAAAAAACCAAAAATGTGCTATTAGATTTATGGAATAATCTCATATACAACATCCCAACTTTGGCAAAGAGTTAAGTTCTGCTGGAAAAGTCACATTGCCCAATTGCTATCTTTAAAAGTGGCAGTTCACTTACTTTCAAATAACTTTTATCATTTTTATTTATTTATTTATACAAATGCTGTTACGTTTGTATGCCTTAACTTGTCAGCACATCTCTGCTTGTATAACAATAGCTACAGTTGTTTTGTTTTACTGGTTTGGTCTGGGAGTCCTAGGATTTTATTGCATTTGCTGTTAAAACCAAAACCAAAACAAAAACAAAAAATCAAACAAATAAAAATCTTAGTATTGCTTTAAGGGACACCGGCTGACATATAAAACCACTGCTTTGAGTATAATAAAAGACTGCACCATTTTAGCATCAGGTTTAGAAATTACTTGTGTGCCATTTTAATTAAACCAATTAATATACTCTTAGTGCCCTTTAGAAGCTATACAACCAGGAAGCCCAAAATCTATTCCACTCTCCTAGGAAGGACGATTTCATACCTCAAAAGTAGCTTATCATATATTGATTTGATGTTTAAAATCTCCAGGAGTGTTACCCTTTGTTCCAAAAAGCTGTGGCAGATTGGGACATACTTCAGTTGTGGATAGTATTAATTTGGAACAAATAGAATGAAACAATCTTATCTAACACTGTTTAAGAAGTTAATTAAAGAAGGGAAGATCATAGATTTGGAAATTAAGTACACTCAATAACAAGGCAAATATCTCTTAGCGATCAGTGTAATACTTGTAAATGATAGTCACTGAATGGGTGATCTAAATACATTTATGCCTGGGAAATTACACCTTTACTATGATGTATCTGAGTCAAACAGTCCTAAACAAAAATGTGTTAGAATTTTAAGAATACTGTATCAGGGGCCGGGTGTGGTGGCTCATGCCTGTAATCTCACCTTTTGGGAGGCTGAGGTGGGTGGATCACCTGAGGTCAAGAGTTTGAGACCAGCTTGGACAATATGGTAAAACCCTGTCTCTCCTAAAAACACAAAAATTAGCTGAGCATGGTGGCAGATGCCTGTAATCCCAGCTACTCAGGAGGTCACTGAGGAGCAGAATTGCTTGAACTGAGGAGGTGGAGGTTGCAGTGAGCTGAGATCATACCATTGCACTCCAGCCTGGGTGATAGGAGCAAAATTCCATTTCAATTAAAAAAAAGAAGAATACTATATCCATCTATTCTCAATCAATAAAAACGCTTTATGTGAGTTATATAAAACATAAAATATTGATCAAAATATTTATATCTTGCTCTGTCATGAGGAACGTAAATGTGGATAATTGGTTATACTTCTGTTAAAAAGGAGAGGAAGTCCTCGTTTCAGGTCCTATGTAAGAAATAAGAGATAGGATTGGATATCATCATTGACACAGAAAAGGGATATGGGTTATCGGATCCCTAAGGAACTGGGACCAGAGGGACCTGTGTCATATTTATTTACTGCTTTAACCTTTTTGATATAATTTAAAGAAGGCTTCCAACAGAAAGATGATTGAGACTCCAAAGTGAGAAATATGTGAATAATACTTAATATTATCTAGTGCAGAAACTAAAAAGACTTGAAAAATATCCTTTTTGTCTCATTCTGGAGTTCTGAATGTTTCCCTCAATGCTTAGAAATAATTAATTAACGTAGGGCCTGGCAAAGAGATTAATTAACGTAGATTAATTAACGTAGGGCCTGGCAAAGAGAAGGGAATTTCCCCTGACCTTTAGCCAAGAATGCTCCTCAGACACTTCCCAACAAGCTAGCGAGGTAGGCATTATTTCATCATCATTTTACAAACAAGAAAATTGAGTCTTAGCAAGATCAGACAACTCTTTCAATATCACCCTGACGAAGACAGCAAAGCAGGAGGCCCTGTGTGCTGACTCTATCAAATGCTTTTTCAAATAGAAGAATGGAAATGGCTAGGGAGGTGAAAAATGTGAGCATAAAGAAGGCATTGATTAAGCAAAATAGATGATTTGGAAACTGGAAGAAAAGTGACTCACATGTCACTGCTATAAACCTCAGCCCTTCTGAAGATAGAGAGGAGGCACTGGTCTCATCAGAAGAGGGAAGAGAACTTTTTCAGATTAGAGATGAAGATCGTGGAGTTGTTTCCCTACCCTTCTGTAAATTAAGGTGGTGATACTTCCTGAGAATAAGCTTATCTCATGGCAAATTCCTGTCTGTATTGCTGAAATAAATACAAAGTTGCTTAGTTTCCTGAATTTGAACGTGTTTGAGTTCCAAGAGCCAAGTTCTTTCTGACTGTGCAAACTTGCTGTCAGGCTTTGATAAGCCTTTAATCATTGATGCTAACAAAGGTCTGCATATTTTAGGAACCTTTCTTTGGAATCAGCCTTAGGAATATTTGTGGAGCCAGACAACACAATTACTCTCATTATCTTTTAGCCAACCACACCTGATTACTGAACAATAACAACAAAAAAATGTTATTAGTCACACTGCAAATCTCTGTACATCCCAGAGTTTCAAATTATGTATATCTAGCAAAAACTTAGGACATCTTCAAAGAACAAATATCTGCCCCTGTATGCATATTCAAAATTAAATCCCATAATGTAGGAAGATCATTTCTAAAATGAAAATCCAACAATTAGAAAGCAATGTCAGCATAATTTGAACCATGGCCTCCAAATTCACTGCTTTAAGTGACTTTGTTCATTTGGATGCTTGGGTTCAGAAACATTTATATAACTTAAGGATTATTCTCATAGTAGACCACGCACGGTGGCTCACGCCTGTAATCTCAACACTTTGGAAAGCCTAGGCGGGCAGATCGCCTGAAGTCAGGAGTTAGGGACCAGCCTGGCTAACATGGTGAAACCCTGTCTCTACTAAAAATACAAAAATTAGCCAGGCATGGTAATGTGCACCTGTAATCCCAGCTACTCAGGAGGCTGAGGCATGAGGTGGAGGTTGCAGTGAGCCGAGATTGCTCTGTTGCACTCTAGCCTGGGCAACAGAGTGAGACTCTGTCTAAAAAAACAAAAATTCTTTTACTAGAACTTCCTTAGAATGCATTAATGGTTTGATGTGTCATTAATTTCAGTAGCAATAGGAATTTCACACTTTGTGTATTATTAGAGTCCACCACTGTGATTTGTTTTATTTTATTTTGAGACAGAGTCTCTACCTATCACCTAGGCCAGTGTGTAGCGAGCGGCACAGTCTTAACTCACTGTAACCTCTGCATCCTGAGTTCAAGCAATTGTACCATCTCAGCCTCCCAAGTAGCTGGAACTATGGTGCATGCCACCAGGCCTGGCTAATTTTTTTTTTTTTTTTTTTTTTTTGAGATGGAGTCTCGCTCGGTCACCCAGGCAGGAGTACAGTGGTGCAATCTCAGCTCACTGCAAGCTCCATCTCCTGGGTTCACGCCATTCTCCTGTCTCAGCCTCCCAAGTAGCTGGGACTACAGGTGCCCACCACCATGCCCAGCTAATTTTTTGTATTTTTAGTTGAGATGGGGTTTCACTGTGTTAGCCAGGACGGTCTCGAACTCCTGACCTCGTGATTCACCCGCACTGGCCTCCCAAAGTGCTGAGATTACAGGCGTGAGCCACCGCACCTGGCCAATTTTTGTATTTTTTGTAGAGACAGGGGCTCACTATGTTGTCCAGGTTGGTCTCCATGCTGGGCTCAGGCGATCTGCACACCTTGGCCTCCCAAAGTGTTGGAATTCCAGGTGTGAGCACCCTTTCCACTGTGATTTTTTTTTCTTTCAAATAGAAGCATGCCTTACAATAAAGGACACACATTATACATGTACAGCAAGAACAATGTTAACATATGCATGTATACTTCTGTGTAATCAATACCAAGATCAAGATATAGAACATTTCAAACACCTCACAAGCCCCCTATGTTTCTTACCAATCAGTATCTTGGCCACAGGATCACCACTGATCTAACCTCTAATCACAAGAAATTAGTTTACCCTACTTTCAAATTTCACGTAAATGGAATCATAGATTATACTGTTTCGTATCTGACTTCTTTCACTTAACAACACGTCAACAAGACTCATATATTTTGTTGTACGTAATGATGTTCTGTTCTTTATGTTACTTTGAATATTCTGTTCTTAATTATACCTCAATTCATTGACTCATTCAACTGATGATGTATGTTTGCGTTATTTACAGTTTGGGGCTGTTACAGTACCTGCATTATTGTATATGCCTCTGGGGTGTGTTGCCAGGAGTAGAATTCCTGGGCCATGCATATGTTTAGCTTTCATAAGCCCTATCAAAATGTTTTCTAATGTGTTTATACCAAATTACGCTTCTGTGTTTCTTAAATGACATAAAAGGTAAGATCATCTAAGTAATTTACTATCCTATATTTATCATTAAAGTATTTCTTTACATGAAATTTTTAATGGAAGCTTTGACTTTGAGATTAAAACAAAATCACTGCCATTTTATTCTCCTCTTTGCTTTCTTGGACTACTTCTAGTCCATTGGACTTGGAGAGGCTTCATCTTTGTTCTTGCTATTTTCTCCACAGATACAAGATGATTCCTTTATGGCACTTCACTGTTGGCAATTCGTGTGTCTTGTATGTGCACTGGGGGTGAATTGCTGGCAAGAGTGTGTGCTACGCTCCTCTCTCTCCTACTACGTGTTTGGATAAGACCCTGACCAGCATCAGAGAGGGAGGGCCATTACTTACCCTATGTGTGAGCAGACATGAGACCCAGGAGGCTTGACAAAGGTAGTGTGATGTCTTCAACAGCATCTCATAAAACTCAGAGATGTGCAGCAACAAACTCAGTTCCAAATTCCACGGTCACCAGTACCTGGGCCTTTATATTGTCACCTCTCCTCAGGATTTCATCATTAAACTTGCCCAGATAATTACCCGTGGGTGAGGTCAAGGTTCTGATTCTTAGTCAAGAAAACAAAATGTCACTGGCAGCTCTGCCCAGCTGTATGTTTTAGCAATTCCAGATGTTCGAATCAAAGACATAACTGGCAACAATGTGCTGTCCAAACAAAAAGGAAATGAAATGTGCAGACTGTTTTCCAAACATTTCAAAGACCCTGGAAATGTAGCCAGCACCAAAATCAATATTTGTATTTTAGTCTCTGCTTAATTTGAACTATTAGAGCCTGCATCAAAGATAAAAGCCATCTGAAGCTGAATTTGTTTTTTTTTTCTCCATTATTATTTTTGTCCTTATTACTTTTTTAAAAAAAATACTGTGGAGGAAGCAGATATTTGATTTAAGTGTTTTATTTTCAAAATAAATATCCTTTTTTTAAAACTGGGAACATATATTGGAAGTTCTGTTCAAAATACATCATCTTATTATTTGTGGTTTAACAGTCTTAATTTTTTTAATGTGAACCTAAACCAAAGGCAATTGGTACAAATTTGTACTCATTTGGTACTAATTTCATATATTTGTATGAATGTATATCCTTGAATAACAAAATAAAGCTATAATGCTTAGCAAAATGCTATAAGAGACATGCTTTTATTTTTTTGACCTCATTAAAAAGTAACAGTAAAAAACAATAAGAAGTTATATTCTGCGATCATAACAATAGTCCATGTTAATTTATAACTTGACTCTCTGATTATTTCGCCCAACCAGAATGTAAAAGAAAGTGAGAAATTAAGGGGAAATAAGTGGACACTGTGTAGACTAAATAGACATATCGAAAGTCATAACATGTGCTTTTAAGGATCATTTCAGGATTTCACTCAGAGCTGATTTACTCTTAATTTATGTGTAATCCTAACTAATTTGCTTTAAAATGCATGGTGGAAGAGAAAGACTCTTAGGGGAGTTAGAAATAGTGCCATAGGAAAGCATGTGAATAGCAGTGAGAAATGATATATAACAGCAAAAATGTTACAAAAACTATAAAAGCAATAGTAATGAAAATAGCCTACCTGCATGGGGCACATCTTGTACCCTGCCTGTTTTTTTTTTGTTTGTTTGTTTTTTTTTTGAGATGGAGTCTCGCTCTGTCACTCAGGCTGGAGTGCAGTGACGCGATCTCGGCTCACTGCAAGCTCCACCTCCTGGGTTCGCCATTCTCCTGCCTCAACTTCCCGAGTAGCTGGGACTTGTCGGTGCCCACCACCACGCCCGGCTAAGTTTTTTTGTTTTGTTTTGTATTTTTAGTAGAGACGGGCTTTCACCATGTTAGCCAGGATGGTCTCTATCTCCTAACCTCGTGATCTGCCCGCCTCGGCCTCCCAAAGTGCTGGAATTATAGGCGTGAGCCACCGCGCCCAGCCGTGCCCTGCCTTTTTACTCTAGTAGTAGGCGTAGTGACTAGCTGTAGGCAGGTATCACCTGAAAGCTCCTTACCTGGGTTGTACTATATGGATCTCTCTTTCTACTTCAAGTCTTCTCTGGTGTTATTACCACATTGGATGCCAAAAGGAGCCTGCTTGGCCATTCCTATGTGAGCAAACCTGGATTTAACAACATACCTGGAGGCCACCCTTGACCCATGTGGCAGGAGCCAGTGGATATAACATTCCTTGTTCTGTTCCTTGGACAGAAGTTCAAATATTAAACAATATTGAAGTTCATCCTGAGAGGGCCCCTTGCCAAAATCATATCTACTTGCTCACTGTGGGGAGTAGCTTGAGAATGACCCGTGGGCTGCCTTTCCCTACTTCCCAGTTTCATTCTTTTCAGACTTCAACCTTCGTTTTCTAGGATTGCTTCCCAAAATTCACATCTACTACAAAGCTATGTTAATCAAAATAGCATGGCACTGTCACAAAAACAGGCATCTGGACCAATGGGACAGAATAAAGGGCCCGGAAACAAATTCATGCATCTATACCCAAGCGATTTTCAACAAAGTTCCCAAGAATATGTAATAGGAAAAATAACAGTTTCTTTAATTAATGGTGCTGGGAAAATTGGACCTTAATATACAAAATAATGAAATTGGACCCTCATCTTATCCCATATACAAAATTCAACTAAAAACGGATTAAAGCTTTAAACATAAGAGAAAACATAAGGGGAAAACTTCTTGAACTTGGCCTGGGAATTTTTTTTTTTTTTTCTTAGATATAACCCTCAAAGCACAGGCAACACAAACAAAAATATATAAATGAGACTTCATCAAACTAAAACTCTTATGCACAGCAAAAGAAACAATCAACAGAGTGAAGAGACAACTTACAGAATGGGGAAAAAATTGCGAGCCATACATCTGTTAACAGGCTAATACTCAAAATATATAAGGAACCCAACTTAAGAGCAAGAAAATAAATAACTCAATTAAAAAATGGCAAATAACCTGAAAAGACATTTCTCAGAAGACAAACGACCAACAGGTATATATATGAAAAATGCTTGCTATCTCTAATCAGCAGAAAACAAGCAAACTATAATCATTAGATATAACCTCACCCCTGTTAGCATGGCTGCTACCAAAGAGATAAGAGTCGGTAAAGATGTGGAGAAAAAGGAACTCTATACGATGTTGGTGGCAATGTAAATTAGTGCAGCCATACAGAAAGCAGTATGAAGCTTCCTCAAAAAATTACAAATAGAACCACCATGTGATCCAGCAATTCCACGACTGGGTGTATATCCAAAGGAAGTGAAATCAGTGTGTCAAGGAGATATCTGCACTCCCATGTTTATTGCAGCACTATTCCCAACAGTCAAAATATAGAATTAACGTAAGTGTCCATCAACAGATAAATGGATAAAGTAAATGTCATACCTATCCACAATGGAATACTATTCTGCCTTCAAACAGAATGAAATCTTGCATTTATGACAACGTGGATGAACCTAGAAGATGTTGTATGAAGTAAATAACCTAGGCACAGAAAGACAAATACTGTATGATCTCACTTACATGTGGGATCTAAAAAAAGTGAAACTCCTAAGAATAGAGAGTAAATGGTGGTTACCAGAAACTGGAGAGTGGGTGGCAACTGGCAAGATATTGGTCAGTAGACACTACAGTTCAGTCAGATATGAAGAATAAGTTCAGGAGATCTGTTGTATAACACAATGACTATAATTAATGACAATGTTTTGTATACTGAAAAATTGCTAAGAGAGTAGATTTTAAATGTTCTCACGACAAAATAAAAATGATAAGTACATGAGGTAATAGATATGCTAATTAGCTTGATTTAGCTGTTCCACAATGTACACATATTTCCAAAGATCATGTTTGACATCATAAATATGTACAATGTTTATGTCTCAAAAAAAAAAAAAAAAAAAAAGAGAATACCTAGCATACAAGCCCTTGTTTTAGACTCTGTTTGCCCATGTACTAAGACAGCTGATACCTAGAAATGACCCTACAGCAGAGAATCTCAGCATGGGGATTCAAGAATCAGGTCACTTGGCTTCTAGCCGCAGTACAATTGCCTGTCACTCGGCTCACAAGATTCAGCACATCTATTGGTATTAGAGGTTTCCATGGTGATTGGATGCCAGCCTCAGTAAAAGAATCATGACAGAAGCAAATAGCAATTTAGAGCAAGACTGGTCCTTGCATGACAGAAAACTGCTCATTGTGGGCAAAGGAATTTGCCTATTAGAGACTGGACTTCCAATGATGGGATATCAATTAACTATGTAACCTGAGTCTACATGATCCCATCAGATCTCCCAAGTCACAAGGTTAGGCAGTCCCCCAGCAATCCGTCGTTTGGTAGAAATGGCACCTATGCAAATTGGACCCTGGCAGATCTGGGGGACACAAGTAAGTTGAAGAGCAGGTGATCCTTCTCTTATGTCACTTCCCTGTGTTGTATTACTGCCTCTCTCTCACCTCACACCTCTGGTGTCATAGAGGTTCACAGCACCCAACTAACAGGGGAGGAAAGAAATGTGGGCCTGCAACAGAAAAGGGTGAGTTTTTGTCTAGGTGCTAGCTAGAAATAGCTGGTAGCTGCCCTACAGCCCCACTCAAGAATGGTCCGAAAAGGTGGTGAAGGTAAATCCTCCCTAGGGAAACTCAGTCCCTAATGAGGTGTATGGATTGGGGTGGACAACTAACAGTCTTTATCAACTCCCCTCTCTGCCTCCCATTCCCAAGTTATTTGATACTGACTATGGGAAAGGCATTATTCTAAGTAATTTTTATAGTCATCTCTGCAAATTAGGTATCATTCTGATAGGAATTTTTTTAAAGTGATTAGGATAGGTTATTTTCTTAAGATCACACAGCTGTTAAGGAGGCTGCATGCCATGGACTCCACAGCTCATCCTTTTTCTACTGTATTGTATTAATTATCTAGTATTGTAACATATATTATAGTTTCCAAAATGTTAAACTACAATAACATATATTATAGTTTAAGCCAAAAAGATTAAAATGTATTTAGCACACCATTTAAGGGCATTAGGAAACATATATTTTACTTTAGAAAGATTTTAACCCAATCTAACCCAAGAGGTCAAAATTAAAAGCTTGGTGTTTATAAATATGGGTCCCCTCAAATCAAGAAAAACTCCAACTGTTAGGCGTTTTAATTACTCATGAATTCAAGAGGATATGGATCTAGCAAGAGAGCTAAAAATAACACAGGGAAACTGAGAACACAAAATTAAATTTGGGTTTCAACTTGACCAGTGATTAGCAAATTATGTTCTGTGGAGCTCCAGGATTGGGTCATAGGCTGTCTTAACATTTGGACTTACTTATCTCCTTTAATAGAAATCCCACTTTTCTATTCTAAATGTGGAGATTCTACCTAAACCACATTTCGAAAACAGATTTACTTCTATGAAAATAAAATTTATAAAGCACAGTTGGAGAACTACACATATACCATAGGAGTGTATCAAAATACTGGGTTCCTCCATGCTTTAAAATAATTCATGAATTAGTACTCTGAAACACCAATGATTTCTAGTCCAACTAGAAGTTATTATTTGTTACCTGGCTAATAGGATCCCTGCAGTTATATAGGCTACAACATTATAATAATCTTCTTTTCTAGTAATATGAACATAAATTTATCGGGGGCAACTTTATACCTAAGTCGTGACTTGGCCCTGACTTTCTGTGGTTGTGGGAGTGAAAAGGATCAGACAAATAATATTTAAAATTGGCATTAACAGAGTCCCATCTGCCCTTCTCTGCCTGCAGTAAGAAGTGCTTTGCAGAGTTACGTCTGTGGCATTAGACTCTGCTAGACAGATGGAATTTTATTGGCCCACAGGCCTAAATCGCTTAGAAAATGTTTCGGCAAGTAGAGATAGGAAGGCCTTTGATGTTGAGGGTGGTTATTTGGATAGAGGAGGTGATTCACGGCAGAATGTGTCTGAGCATCAAAGTGAGAGCTCAGAAGCAGCAAGGGCTGCCTACAAAATGAAGCTCATTTTTCTAAGTCACATAGCAGCCTAAAGCATCCATTTGAATCCTGAGTAGTTTGAATAGCCATAAGAGTTGTTAGAAGACAGTCTTTAAGGTCATATTGAGTTATAGCAGACTTTAGGCTTATTTATTCTTTGGAAACATTACAAGAGCCGTAGTTTAACAATAGTGTGAACAAGCAAAGTTTTCAGGTGTTATCAGTGACAGATTTTTTCCAAGGCCATTTTTCTGCATTTCTTGCCTCTCTTTCTGTTTAGGTTATAGTTTTTCTCTAAACCAGGTGAGCCTCTATTGAGTAATGTATCCTCTAATAAGATCAATTTATCTTGCACTGACTTCTGCAACCATTTATGCTATTTTTAAAAGCTTCCAAAGTTAAAAATTTTCAAGATCTGCTGTGAGCCTCAAGAGATAAATCCCTTCATTAAATAAAATCTTGTCTTTAAAAAAAAAAAAAAAAAAAAAGGAATTTCTACCTAAAACACAATATGAGCACACAAAAGCAAAAATGAAAACAAAAATTTTCAAAATATCCCACCCCTCTTCCTGGACAACTCACCCCTACCCAACAACTGCTGGGGAAAGTGAGCAATGCCAAGTAGGCAGTGTCTGCTCTATGCACCCAACTCCTCTGTCCCCATGGTCCTAAGTGTTATGGAGATGGGGTCATCAAGGGTTTGGTGTGGGGAAATCCCAGAAATGAGAAGAAGTTAATTTGGACTACTATGATTTACTTCCAAAAGAGGGAAAGAAAATTGCTAAGAGAAAATATCACGATAGGCAGCATGTGAGAAATGGTTTGAAAGTAAGAAAGGAGACGGACTAGACAGTAGCTGTGCCCCTTGAACCTGGCAAGTTAGGGAGGGAGGGGACTGAAGAATGGGAAGAGAGGAAAGTTCAGCCAATGCATGAGGGTCTAGGCTGAAGAAGTTGGCACGTTTCATCTGAACCCTTATCTCCCAGGCCCCATTCCCCATGCTCGTGCTTCTCAAAGGCTGAAGTTTATCATAATGTAGATTCCAATTCCACAGGTCTGGAGTGGGTGGGACCTGGGTGTCTGCGTTGCTTACACACTTCCACTTGATGCTGCCCTGCTGGAACCAAACTTTGAGTAACAAATTTACACAAGCACTATTATCACACTCCAGAATGTCCTTCCAGAGACAGACGGTGACTACATAATTGTGACATGTTCAAGTTTTGTTAAAAGGTACAATAACATACTATATCAATATTCTCCAGAGAAACAGAATCGATAGGAGATATCTACCTATATAGAAAGATACTCTCTCTATATATATATGTTATTATATACTATTTATATATAAAGTTATATAAATATATATATTTATAAATAAATATTATATATATATATATGAATGTGTCACCAGGAATGTGTAGAAACAGAAATTCTTACCCATTGTTACCGGCTGCATAAATCAGCAAGTTTATGTTTAGCGTAATTTGTCGATTTCTATGAAAAGTAAAAATTTACATACCCCTTGACCAATATTTTCAGATCTAAGTATTTATACTACAGATATATGGATACATTGTCTTTGCAGTTCAATACTCTTTTCTCAAGAATACTTATTATAGCATTTTTGTAAGAGCAAAGAAGTGCTAAATATCCAATAAGAGAAAAGTTATATATATATATATGTGTGTGTGTGTATATATATATATATATATGTATAGAGAGAGGAGATAGCTATCTACATAGAGAGATCTTATATAGAGTTTCTCTCTATATATAGACATCTTCTATCCTCAACTCCCTCCACCTCTCCCTCTCTTATTATTATTTCTCTTATTATTGGATATTTAGCACTTATTTGCTCTTACAAAAATGCGGGCGTGAGCCATCACGTCCAGCCTGAAACATTTTCAAGTAAGATTAGATTTCTTATTTCTTACAGATTTTGTAGATTCAACTGTAAAAAATGTCTGAACCAAGTACTTTTGTTTTTGATGTTCCCCTGACAACTTTTTCATTTTAACTTCATATTTTTACCAGGATATATTTTGGCAATTTGTTCCTTTGAACTTAGGTTTCAAATATTTTTCTACAGAGTGGAGCAAAGTAAAGTTTCTTAGTATCTGTGCCTATTTTCTCTATTCTAATAGAAAATTTTGTACATTCATGTTTTTTTCTTTCTTTATACACCATACCTTTGTTTATTTTTTATTAGGTTAGCTAATCGTTTGCTCTCTCTTTCTCTCTCTTCCCTCCACCTTTTGCTCACTGTTCCTCTATCTCTTTCCTTCGGTTCCTCTCGTTTTTGCTCTCATGATGTCTCTCTGTTTTTTCCCTCCAGAAATCAAATCGTGGACTCAATTAATAGTTTTATCCTTTGCTTTCTGTTTTCTAATTTACTTATTTCTACCATTTTATTTTTCTTTCTTTCTTTTTTTTTAACAATTATTTTGTTGTCCTTTTCTCAACTTTAAAATTTTTATACTTTATTCACTTTTTATGGAAAAAGTAGAGAAATAGTTTTATTTTTGTAGAAAAAGAGGGTTGTAAAAATACAGTATGAAGCAGATTTTCTACAGTGTCCTTTGAGGTTTTTAAGTAAGGATTCAGAATATTTTATTTATTCTTGTTTGATGAACTGCTCTCATTTCAATGTACCACATAACAAAATCAGACAGCGTGGGTTGATTAGGGTTTTTAGCATTTTTCACATTGACTTTAAGAAAATTATACTTTCTTCAACATGTATTGATATTTGAAAAAGAATATATAGTTAAGTGATCTCACAAGTCTCCTAACCAAATAGACTTTTCTTTCCATCATTGCAGGTCACTTGACCCTTACCTCTGGCTGTGGGGTGGTAAGTGTACCTGGTTGAGGATGTTAAGAAACTTTAATTCAATTCTTAGGGTGTGCAGTAGGAAGTCCTCCTTGCCCTGCTGCCACCTTACAACCCCATTCTAATGTGACATCTCTTGCCATGCTACATTCTTACATTGTTCCTCAGACCTGCAAGCAGATCATTTTTAATGCCTGGACTCTAGTACTTCTCTTTTTTTATTGAGATGGAGTCTTGCTCTGTCACTCAGACTGGAGTGCAGTGGCGCAATCTCGGCTCACTGCAACCTCTGCCTCCCGGGTTGAAGCTATTCTCCTGCCTCAGCCTCCTCAGTAGCTGGGACTACACGCACGTGCCACCACACCCAGCTAATTTTTGTATTTTTAGTAGAGACGGGGTTTCACCATGTTGGCCAGGATGGTCTCGATTTCCTGACCTTGTAATCCACCTGCCTCAGCCTCTCAAAGTTCTGGGATTACAGGCGTGAGCCAACATGCCTGGCCACTTCCCTTGATCCCATGTCTACTATCACTCTCCACTGAAGGTCAATCTGCTTTGATTTCCATGGCCTTCTCCAAACTGCCCAGCAGACAAGAGACTTCTGCTTTTAACCCTATCCTGAAAGGCTGGGCCTTGTTATTTATTGACAGATTTTCATACGTTCATTTATGCACATTACTCATTCATCAGGCATGTATAAAGTACCTATTTCGAGTCAAATAGTGTGCTAGAAAGCAGAGATATCAAAAAACAAACAAACAAACAAACAAAAAAAAAAACAAAAGAAAAAAACGAGCAGAATATGGTTCCTTCCTTTTAGTGGCATACAATGTAGTGGAAGATGACCCACTGACATGGACCTGCAATGACTGAATCTAGATTCTTGGGTGCTGAGTTCTTATATGGCATCCTGAAACTTCTTGATGGTTTTGCTAATTGCTTACCTTCGTGGTTATGTGTAGGATATTTCCATGATCTCCTAATTTTACTTTCCCTCTTGTTAAACTTGATCTTTCCCCCTGTTTTTGTTGTTGTTGTTTTTTCAGTGCCGCCTCTTTCCTGTCAGGTCTTGGTTTCTCATACATTGCTCCTTCTGCTGCAGTTCCCCCTATACCTGATTATACCACAGGCCATGTCTAGCCCTTTAACATATTAGTTTTATATGTGTTTTGCTCATGCAGAAAAACCAGTTCAGGAGCAAAGATAGCATATGCATATCTATTACTCACTAAATATATACCAAAGCTGCCCTGAAGTGTTTTTTTTTTTTTTTTTCCTTACTTTATTTTATTTGAAGCATTGAATTTGAATTTATAATCATGGTTTTTTGTTTTTTTTTTTTCAAAAAAAAAAAAAAAAAGATCAAGAAAGACTTCCAGGAATCAAAAGAGTTATATCCTAAGATACTGGAAATTTTCCAAATTTGAAATACTGTTAGTAAAGTTAATTTTCCCTAAGGAAAAACAACAACAACAATCAGAGAACAAAACTGTGGCACCAAGATGGGAACAAAGGGCACTCAAATATGTATCACAACAAAAATGACAAGTGATCATCCACTGTGCTCCCATGGGTAATTAGCAAGTAGCAGAAACTGTGACGGTTAAATCCAAGGATGCCCAGGGTCTCCTGCACGTTAGAATCTCATTGTAATGTGACAAAGTAAGGCCCAGGATGATTTCTAAAGTGGGCCAGTGGTTTAGGTTTATGAGGGAATTTACTGTTGTGAATGAACATCAGAAGGAATTTATCCTGCTCTTTCCTCTATAACGTGGTTCCCAGCGTGCATCCTAGGGGTGGCATTTGAGTGAGACTCTAGGGTATTATTATAAAGTGGAGAGGAAGTAACACACTAACTGGACTCGCTTTTTAAAACTTCTCAGAGTAAAACCTTGACACAATGCCAGACATCCAGATGAAAACTGAAGAAAAACAAAAACAATCCTCCAGATGTTTTCCCTAAGTAAATGAATAGTGATTACTGTTCTTATTCTTTCTTTTGGGGATTAACTCATGCAGCGTAAGAGGAAAAGGACCAGATGAAATGTCAGTGTCAACAAAGGCCAAGTTGTCCCCTTAACAGGAAGACAATATGGGTGATATCTGGGTTACCCGGACAGTGTAAAATAATGAATCACCAAAATCTCACCTTAGTAAGTATGGTAAATTACATTTTTAGCCCAAATGTCTTACCTCCCTCTACATCCATACCTTTAACCATTTAACTCATATAACCTTGTATTTCCTCCTACTATAGACAGAGTATACTTCCCTGATTCTTTTTTTTTTTTTTTTTTTTTTTTTGAGACAGAGTCTTGATCTGTCACCCAGGCTGGAGTGCAGTGGTGCCATCTCGACTCACTGCAACCTCCGTCTCCCAGGTTCACCCCATTCTCCTGCGGAGTAGCTGGGACTACAGGCTCCTGTCACAATGCCAGGCTAATTTTTTGTGTTTTTGGTAGAGACGGGGTTTCACTATGTTAGCCAGGATGATCTCAATCTCCTGACCTCATGATTTGCCCGCCTCGGCCTCCCAAAGTGCTGGGATCACAGGCGTGAGCCACTGCACCCGGCCACTTCCCTGATTCTTGACTCAGAGCACACCATATGACTTGCTTTGGCCAAGCAATGAGACATTAGCAGACATTATTCATGCAGAGGCTTGAAATGTGCTTTGGTAAATTGGACTTACCCACTCGCACTTTGACATGGCCATGAGAGGAACTACCAAGGTAGCTGACTGGTCCAGGAAAGAAGAAAAACTCATGGAACAAACCTTGCCCTGACTTGAAGCTTAGAGCCTAGACCAGTCCAGAGCAGTTGGTTTCCAGTCAACTTGCAGATGTGTGAGAGAGAATAAATAATTGTGTTTTAAGCCACTGAGTTTTTGATTCGTTTGTTAAACAGAATTATTGTGGAAACAGTTGACCTCTACTGTAAAGCCAAATCAGATTGGAGATGAGTAGATGTCTGAAAGAATCAACATGAAGAATCAAGTCTCAACAAATATGTAGATCTAAACTTATCTGTCTCTCCAGCTTCACTGCCTAATAAGCCGCATTTAGGTTTTTGAGTCTGTCATAATATCCTACCTCCAGTTTTTGGATATCCCAAGCACTTCCATACATCAAGGTCAAAAAAGCATATACAAAAAGCATGTGCTTAAAAAAAAAATGTATCTCTGAACAACTTACTCCATTCCCATCCATTTCTTGAATGTCTTAACATAGCCATTACCTTCTCAGCTAATGGAATAGCTTGGTCCTTACAGTGTGCGTCCAGGGACATTAAGGGGGAACTCAAAATCTTTGGGCCTGTAGATCAATAAAAAATATTCTATCAATGACAACACAATTTATGCAATTTCCTGTAAGTTTGAACATGTTCCAAATGAACATATATACAACAGCAAGTTTCTTGGTAAAAATACTCAGCAATACAATAAAACATTACTTTTTCTAGTAGCATTTTTTTTTTTTTTTCTTTTGAGACAGAGTTTCACTCTTGTTGCCCAGGCTGGAGTGCAATGGCTCGATCTCGGCTCACCACAACCTCCACCTCCTAGGTTCATGCAATTCTCCTGCCTCAGCCTCCCGAGTATCTGGGATTACAGGCACGCACCACCATGCCCAGCTAATTTTGTATTTTTAGTAGAGATGGAGTTTCTCCATGTTGAGCCTGGTCTCGAACTCCTGACCTCAGGTGATCCTCCCGCCTTGGCCTCCCAAAGTGCTGAGATTACAGGTGTGAGCCACCGCACCCGGCCTTCTAGTAGCATTTTTTATTGAAACAAATATTTGTACATGGTAATGGGATACATATAGATACATACATGATATTTTGTTTTACACAGAGACTGTGTAAAGATCAAGTCAGAGTGTTTGGGATCAAGTCAAGGTGTAAATACTCAATACACCTTGAGTATTTACCATTTCTTTGTGCTGGGGTCATTTCAAGTCTTTTCTTCTAGCTATTTTGAAATATACAATATATTGTTAACTATCGTCAACCAGCTTTTGAACATTAGAATTTATTCCTTCTAACTCTATGTTTGTACCTATTAACCAACCTCTTTTTATTCCTCCCTGCCTTCCTCTACCCTCACCCACACACATCCTTCCAGCCTCTGGGGTCTATCATTCTATTCTCTACCTCCATGAAATCAACGTTTTTATCTCTCTCATATGTGAAAACATGTGCTGTTTGTTTTTCTGTCCCAGGCTCATTTCACTTAACATAATGACCTCCAGTTCCATCCATATTGATGCAAATAACATGATTTCATTTTTTCTTGTGACCAAATAGTATTCTATTGTGTATATATACCTTATTTTCTTTATCCATTCATCCACTGATAGATATTTGTATTGATTCCATATCTGGGCTATTGTGAATAGTGCTGTGATAAACATGTGAATGCAGGTATTCCTTTGATATACTGATTTCTTTTCCTTTGGATAAATACCTAGTAATGGAATTGCTGAGTCATATGTTACTTCTACTTTTCGTTTTTTAAAAAATCTCCATACTGTTTTCCATAGTAGCTGTACTAATTTACATTCCCACTGACAATGTACAAGAGTTCCCCTTTCTCCACATCCTCACCAGGATCTGTTATTTATTTTGTCTTTTACATAATAGCCTCTCACAGGACTAAGATAATATCTCATTGTGGTTTTGATTTGCATTTCTCTGATGATTAGTGATGTGAAGCATTTTTTCATATATCTGTTGACCATTTGTATGTCTTCTTTTGAGAAATGTCTATTCATGTCCTTTACCCACTTTTTTTTTTTTTTTTTTTTTTTTTTTTTTGAGACAGAATCTCGCTCTATCACCCAGGCTGGAGTGCAATGGTGTGATCTCACAGCTCACTGCAACCTCTGCCTCCTGGGTTCACGCTATTCTCATGTCTCAGCCTCCCGAGTAGCTAGGATTACAGGTGTTTATCACTATGCCCAGCTAATTTTTGCATTTTTAGTAGAGATTGGGTTTTGTCATTTTGGTTAGGTTGGTCTCAAACTCCTGACCTTAAGTGATCCATCCGCCTCAGCCTCCCAAAGTGCTGGGATTACAGGCTTTACCCACTTTTAATGGGATTTTCTTTTTCTGTTGAATTGTTCGAGTTACTTGCATATTCTAGATATTAGTCCCTTGTTGTATGAAGAGTTTATAGGTATTTTCTACTATTCTGTAGGTTGTCTCTTCACTCTGTTGATTTTTTTCTTTGCTGTGCAGAAGCTTTTTAATTTATTATAGCCCCATTTGTCTTTTCCTTACTTTTGTTGCCTGTGCTTTTAAGATCTTAGTCATAAAATCTTTGCCTAGACCAATGTCCTGAAGTGTTTCCCTTATGTTTTCTTCTAATAGTTTTATCTATTTGGGTTTTATATTTAAGTCTTTAATCCAAATTGAGTTGATCTTTATGTATGGTGAAAGATAGGGGTCCAACTTTATTTTTCTGCATATGGATGTCCAATTTTCCCAAAACCATTTATTGAAGAGGATGTCCTTTCCTTGAGGTATGATCTTACCTCCTTTATTGAAAATCATTTGATTGTAAATACATGGATTTAGATTTATTTCTGGACTCTTTATTCTGTTTCATTGATCTCTGGGTCTATTTTTATACCAATACTATGCTGTTTTGGTTACTAAAGACTTAAAATATATTTTGAAGTCAGATAGTGTGATGACTCAAGTTTTGTTTTGTGTTTGATTGCTTTTGTTATTTGGTCTCTGTTTTGGTTATATATAAATTTTAGGATTTTTTTCCTGTGAAAAATGACAGTATTTTGATAGGGATTGCATTGAATTTGTAGATTGCTTTGGGAAGTATGGTCATTTTAATGTTATAAATTCTTCTGATCCATGAGCGTAGGATGTTTTTTCATTTATTGTATCCTCTTTAATTTCTTTTATCCATGTTTTTTCATTTTTCTTATAGATGTCTTTAACCTACTTGGTTAAATTTATTCTTAGGCATTTTATTTTATTTTTTAGCTTCTGATATTATAAATTGAATTGCCATCTTGATTTCTTTTACAGCCAGTTCATTATTGGGGAATAGAAACACTACTGATTTTTTGTATGTTGATTTTGTATCCTGCCATGTTACTGAATTTAAACATTCATTAGGATTAGTATATATAAAATCATGTCATCTGCAAAGAGGGACAACTTGACTTCTTTTTCTTCAATTTGAATGCATTTAAAATAATAATAATCTAATCTCCAGGACTTTAAATTGACCAAATTTCTTCTGATGTTCCATAGTGAATGATAAGAAGCAAATTACTAAAAATTAAATAACTAGAGTTTATTAAAATAGAACATTAATTTTTGAATAAGGCCTGAATTCTCATATTTAAGATCTCTAGTACTATCCATATGTAGAAAATAATAGGAATTACATTATATTATATATATATCTCTTCCTTACACCATATACAAAAATTAACTGAAGATGGATTAAAGACTTAAATGTAAGTCCTAACACCATAAAAACCCTAAAAGAAAACCTAGGCAATACCATTCAGGACATAGGCATGGGCAAAGACTTCATGACTAAAACCCCAAAAGCAATGGCAACAAAAGCCAAAATAGACAAATGGGATCTAATTAAACAAAAGAGTTTCTGCACAGCAAAAGAAACTATCATCAGAGTGAACAGGCAACCTACAGAATGGGAGAAAATCTTTGCAATCTACCCATCTGACAAAGGGCTAATATCCAGAACCTACAAAGAACTTAAACAAATTTACAAAAAAGACAAACAACCCCACCAAAAAGTGGGCAAAGGATATGAACAGTCACTTCTCAAGAGAAGACATTTATGCAGCCAACAGATGTATGAAAAAGGCTTATCATCATTGGTCCTTAGAGAAATGCAAATCAAAACCACAATGAGATACCATCTCATGCCCATTAGAATGGCAAGCATTAAAAAGTCAGGAAACAACAGATGCTGGAGAGGATGTGGAGAAATAGGAAACGCTTTTACACTGTTGGTGGGAGTGTAAATTAGTTCAACCATTGTGGAAGATAGTGTGGCGATTCCTCAAGTATCTAGAACTAGAAATAGCATTTGACCCAGTGGTCCCATTACTGGGTATATACACAAAGGATTATAAGTCATGCTACTACAAAGACACATGCACACATGTGTTTATTTCAGCACTATTCACAATAGCAAAGACTTGGAGCCAACCCAATGATAGACTGCATTAAAAAAATATGGCACATATACACCATGGAATTCTATGCAGCCATGAAAAAGGATGAGTTCACATCCTTTGCAGGGACATGGATGAGGCTGGAAACCATCATTCTAAGCAAACTATCACAAGCACAGAAAACCAAACACTGCATGTTCTCACTCATAGGTGGGAGTTGAACAACGAGAACACATGGACACAGGGTGGGGAACAGCACACACCTGGGCCTGTTGGGGGATGGGGGGGCTGAGGGAGAGATAGCAGTAGGAGAAATACCTAATGTAAATAATGAGTTGATGGGTGCAGGAAACCAACATGGCACATGTATACCTATGTAACAAAACCTGCACGTTGTGCACATGTATCCTAGAACTTAAAGTATAATTAAGAAAAAAAAAAAAGATGTGCTATAAATGTAGAATACATACCATTTTGAAAATGTAGTATGAAAAATCTAAAATACCTGTGATAACATTTTAAGACAATTACATATTTAAATGATAATATTTTGGATAGTTTGGGTTAAATATATTATTAAAGTTGAAAAAATATATGAATTATTAAAAAATTCTAAGGCAACATCCAAACATTCAATGAAGATATGTTTTTTAGACTTCACATCTTTAAGCAGAATAATGAGCTATAATTTATAACAATTTTATACAGTTAGGACAAACAAAAGTGAACTTTATATATATATATATATGTATATCTTTATACTAAAAAATTTCTGTAATGTTATGAACTTGTGGTTTGATTGTAGGGTAGTGATGCTGGGTGTACCTGTATGTGTGTTTGTGTGTGTGCTCTCATGTGCAAAAATAAGGATTCATATTTGGAGCAAATAAGGATTAGCATTTATCAAAATCTTATTTTTACCAGAAACTTTGCTGAGCAATTTGCAGACCTTATCTCATTTGACTCTTAACTTTGCAAGATATCAAAAAAAAAAAAAAAAAAAAAAAAAAAGGCTTGTCAATGTATGTAGTAAACTTGCTTATTTGGGCATGAGCAGTTTGTAAACAGCACTCCAAGACAGTGGGTCTCAGTGGTGACTGCATAGTAGAGCCATTTTGGAATGTGCAATAATCTCTGTATCCAGGCCCCACTCCAGGATATTTAAATTGGAATGTGCCAGAGAAGAATGCAGGCATCAGTATTTTTTAAGCTCCCTGTGTAATTCCAATAAGCAGCTAAGTAAATTTGTGAACTGGTGGATTTATAATACCAATGATAAGTTGAGAAGCTGAACATTCAGTGATATATCTGTTTGGTCTTAAACAGGGCTGCACTTTTCCTACACTGAGAGAGAAATTAACAACACAGTCGTCATCTTTAACCATGTCAGAGTGGAAAGATCATCTGCTGTGCTTGCTTTAAGTAATTCAGACTTAGACTGTTTCCCTCAGGAGATCACTAACATAAAGATACTTGGACACATGTTATTATGATATCCTGAGAACAGAACAAATCCTGTACCTCTTAAACCCGCTTTCCCAGTTAGCATTTGCCCTAAGTAAGCAGGAGAAATGCTAGTCTGTGTTTTATATTATCTATGTATTAGACAGTGGCATAATGTCAAGGCTGAATCACTTTACCAAAGACGATGTGTAGTTTCATAGTCAGAACAAATACATTTAAAACATTCAGTCACTGCTGTGAGGGTGCTGTTCATCTGCTGAGTCATCTGAATGGCTTCCTTGACCATTCTGGGGATCTAGTCTTTCTATGAACAACTCTGGCTTCTGTGTTGCTCTCAGAAGCAGGCATGGATGAAGTCCACAGTGACCCTGGCCTTCCTGCTGCCTGCAACAGTCATCAACGGAGGAAGGGGAAAGGAAAATCCAGAGAACTGGTTGTGGTTAAGTTTATGTGTCAACTTGACTGGGCCATGGGATGCCCAGACATCTTAATGAACATTATTTCTGGCTGTGTCTGTGATAGTGTTTTCAGAAGAGATTGACATTTGAATTGGTAGACCCCCAATGTGGGTGGACATCATCTAATTCCTTCAGGATTCAAATAGAATAAAAAGGTAGAAGGTGGAAGAAGGGTGAATTTGTTCTCTCTGCTTGAGATGGGACACCAATCTTCTCCTTCCCTTAGACTGCTGGTTCTTAGTCTTTTGGCCTTGGGCTTAGTCTATATCTCCAGCTTTCCTGGACTTCCAGTTTATGGAAGGCAGATCATGAGATTTCTCAATGTCCGTAACTGAGTGAGTTAATCCTTCATAATAAATCTCTTACGGTATATCTCTATCCTTTAGCATCTGTTCTTTAGCATTCACCGCACTGCCTTCAGCTGAATGTGTGTTTGCTAAGAAATACCATTACATAAGGTCCCAAAGTCTGGGTTGTGAGGTCATTACTTTTTAGATCCTGAATAATTTATGACAACTCTAAACAGCTTTGTTGTTTTGTTTTGTTTTGTTTTTTTCCTTTTTAGTTTGGGGGAAAGCTTGTCAACATAGTGATTAAAAGCATAGGCTGTATATCTGGACTCTTGAATCCCAGTTTTCTCATTTGTAAAATGAAGGCACTTATATGTGTTTCTTATTTAATTTACAAATAAAAATGGTATGTATTTATGGTGTAAAACATGATGTTTGATATATGTGTACATTGCTAATAGCTAAATTGCACTAATTAACATGCTTTTATCTCACATACTTGTGGTGAGAAAATTTAAAATATATTTTCATAGCAATTTTAAACATGCAATATATTATTAACTATAATCTCTATGATTTGCAATAGATCTCTTGAACTTCTTCTTCCTAGCTAACTAAAATGTGTCCTCTGACCAACATCTCCTCAAGCCTCCACCCAATAACCTCTAGTATCCACTATTCTACTATCTGTTTTAGGAGTTAACCTTTTTTAGATTTCACATACATATAAGATCATGAGAGTTGTCTTTCACCACCTGGTTTATTTCAATAGGCATAACATCATCTGAGTTCATTCACTTTGTCATAAATGGTAGAATTTCATTCAGTTTTAAGTCTGAGTAGTATATCATTGTGTATATATACCACATTTTCATTATTCATTAATTTGTTGATGGATACTTAGGTCGATTCCATATTCTAGCTATAATAAATAATGCTGCAATAAACATAAGAGTACAGATATCTCTTTGACAGGCAGATTTTATTTCCTTCAGCTATATGCCCAGTAGTAAGATTGCTTGATAAAATGGTGGTTTTATTTGTAATTTTTTTGAGGAATGTCCAACTATTTTCCATAATGACGATTTGAATTTACGTTTCCACCAAAGTGTTCAATGGTCTCCTTTTTTCCCATATCTTTGCCAACACTTGTAATCTCTTGTCTTTTTGACAGTAGCCATTTTAACAGGTATGAAGTACCATCTCATTGTGATTTTGATTTGCATTTCTCTGATAATTAGTGATGTTGAGCACTTTTTCAAATACCTGTGGCTATTTGCATGTATTCTTCTGGGAAAGACTATTCAAGTCTTTGTTCCCATTGTAATCCTGTCATACAGGTAGTGAGCTTAGTACCCAATAGTTTTTCAATCCTTCTCACTCTTCTTCCCTCACCTTCTAGCAGTCCCCAGTGTCTGTTGTTGCCATGTTTATGTCCATAAGTAGTAAATGCTTAGTTTCCACTTATAAGTGGTAACATGTGGTATTTGGTTTTCTGTTCCTGCATTAATTTGATTAGGATAATAGCCTTCCGTTGCATCCATGTAGCTTCTAAAGACACGATTTCTTTCTTTTTTATGGTTGTATAGTATTTCATAGTGTATATGTACCACACTTTCTTTATGCAATACACTGTTGATGAACACCTAGGTTGATTGCACATCTTTGCTATTGTGAATAGCATTGTGATGAATATATGAGTGCTTGTGTGTTTTTGGTGGAATAATTTATTTTCTTTTGGATATATACCCAGTAATGGGATTGCTTAGTTAAGTGGTAGTTCTATTTAAGTTCATTGAGAAATCGCCAAACTGCTTTCCACTGTGACTGAACTACTTTACATTCCCACCAGCATTGTATGAGCATCCTCCTTTCCGTGTAGCCTCACCAGCATCTGTTGTTTCTTGACTTTTTTGTAATAGCCGTTCTGACTCTTGTGAGATGCTATTTCATTGTGATTTTGATTTGCATTTCTCTGATAATTAGTGATGTTAGCCATTTTTTCATGTTTGTTGTATGCTTATATGTCTTCTTTTGCAAAGGGTCTGCTCATGTACTTTCTCTGCTTTTCAATGGGGTTGTTGTTTTTTCCTTGTTAATTTGTTTAAGTTCCTTATGGATTCTGGATATTAGACCTTTGTTGGATGCTTAGTTTGCAAATATTTTCTTCCATTCTGTAGGTTGTCTGTTTACTCTGTTGATAGTTTCTTTTGCTGTGCAGAGGCTCTTTAGTTTAATTTGGTCCCACTAGTCAATTTTTGTTTTTGTTGCAATTGCTTTTGAGAACTTAGTCATAAATTCTTTCCCAAGGCCAATGTCCAGAATGGTGTTTCCTAGGATTTCTTCTATGAGTCTTATAGTTTGAGGTCTTATATTTGAATCTTTAATCAATCTTAAATAAAGTTTTGTATATGGTGAAATGTAGGGGTTCAGTTTCATTCTTTTTCATATGACTAGCCAAATATCCCAGCACTATTTATTGAATAGAAAATCTTTCCCTCATTGCTTATTTTTGTCAATTTTGTTAAAAATCAGTTGGTTCTAGGTGTGTGGCTTTATTTCTGGGGTTCTCTATTCTGTTCCATTTATTGATGTCTCTATTTTTGTACTAATACCATGCCAATTTGCTTACTCTAGCTTTGTAATATAGTTTGAAGCTGGGTAGTGGGATGCCTCTGGCTTTGTTTATTTTGCTTAGGATTTCTTTGGCTGTTTGGGCTCTTTTTTGGCTGTTCATGAGTTTTGGAATAGTGTTTCCTAATTCTGTGAAGAATGGCATTGGTAGTTTGGTAGGAATAGCATTAAATCTGTAGATTGCTGTGGGCAGCACGGCCGTTTTAATGATGTTGATTCATCTAATCCATGAATATGGAATTTTTTTTGTTTGTTTGTGTCATCTGTGATTTCTGTTAGCAATTTTTTATGGTTCTCCTTATGGAGATCTTTCACTTTTTTGGTTAGATATATTCCTAGGTATTTTTTTTTTTTTTTTGCAACTATTGCAAATGAAATTGTGTTCTTGATTTGGCTCTCAGCATGAAAGTTATTGCTGTATGGAAATACTACTGATTTTTGAACATTGATTTTGTATCCTGAAACTTTACTGAAGTTGTTTGTAAGTTCCTGGAGCCTTTTGGTGAAGTCTTTAGGGGTTTTCTACTATAGAATCATAACATCAATGAACAGAGATAGTTTGACATCTTCTTTTTCTATTTGGATGTCTTTTATTTCTTTCTGTTGCCTGGCTGCTCTCGGTAGAATTTCTGGAACTATGTTGAATAGGAGTGAAAAGAGTGGGCACCCTTGTCTTGTTCTAGTCCTCAAGAGGAATGCTTCTAGCTTCTGCCTGTTCAGTGTGATGTTAGCTATGGGTTTGTCATACATGGCTTTTATTACTTGAAGGTATGTCCCTTAGATGCATAGTTTGTTGAGGGTTTTGATTGTGAAAGGGTGTTGGATTTCACTGAAGGCTTTCCCCACATCTATTTAAATAATCATACGGTTTTTGCTTTTAATTGTGTTTATTTGGTGAATTACATTTGTTAATTTACACACATCCTGAACCAACTGTGTATGCAGGAATGATACAACTTGATTGTAGTGAATTGTTAGCTTTTTCATGTGCTGCTGGATTTAGTTTTATAGTTTTTTGTTGATTTTTATACCTATGTTCATTGGGATACTTGCCTGCAGTTTTCTTCTTTTATTGTGTCTTTGCTTCGTTTTGGTATCAGGTTGATGCTGACCTTGTAGAATGAGTTAGGGAGAGTCAATGATAGCATTAGACAGATCATCAAGGCAGAAAACTAACAAATATATTCAGGACAAAGCTGAAGGACAGCTTTGCCAAGTAAAGCACTCTAATTTGGTAATTTTTTTTTCTTTAGTGCTTCAAATATATTATTCCCTTCTCTCCTGGCCTATGAAATTTATGCTTAGAAATCTACTGCTAACCTTATCAGAACTTGCTTTTATGTGATATGCTTTTTCTCTCTTGCTGCTTTCTTGATTTCCCTTTTTTAAAATTTTTGACTGTTTGCTTGTAATATACCTTGGAATAGTCTTGTTTGGATTGAATCTGATTGGATACTGTTGACCTTTGTGTGCCTGGATATTTATTTATTCTTCAGTGGTTATTTATTTAAATAAGTTTTCTGTCACTTTATCTCTTTCCACCCCATCATTCAAATGTTTGCTCTCTTGATGCTATCCCATGCATTCCTCATACTTTTTTCATTCCTTTTAATTTACTTCTTTATTTTCTCTGACTCTACATCTTCAGATAACCTCAAGCCTGTAGCTTTTGTTATTCTACTTTATCAGTTTAGCTGTTGGTGCAATCTATGGCATTTTAAAATTTAATTTATTGTATTTTCTTATTATTTATTGTTTATCTTATTTTGTTCATTACTGTTCTCTTGATTTTGTTGAATTTTTCCTTTGTATTTTCTTCAAGTTTGTTGAGCTTCCTTGAAACAATCATTTTGAATTTTTGTCAGGTGGTTCATATATCTTCAGCTCTTTGGAGTCAGCAACTGGGAAATTATTGTGTTCTTTTGGTGGTAATATGCTTCCTTGTTTTTTTGTTTCTTGTTACCTTATACTGATATCTGAACATTTGATGCAGCAATTATCTTTTCCTGACTTTACAGGTGAGTTTCAGTGTGGAAAGACTTTTCTCTGGGAAGAAAAGCAGGGTTGAAAAGATGCTCACTGTGTGGAGGGCAATATTTCTGGCACCAGTCAGAATGCAGTTATGTAGTTTTCATGCCATTCTGTCAACTAAGGCCAGTGTTAATAAAGATTTTAAGGAATCTTGGTGGTCATCAATGTAGATGGCCACAGTGATGTTGAGTGTTGTTGAGGTCTTTGATGACAGTGGCTTCTAAGTTTCTCCCAGTCTCTCCCACCAAGGAAGTTGTGGTTAAAGGAATCCCCCTAGGGGTTGGATCTCATTTGTGGATCCACTTGCAGTAACAATGGCACCAGTGTTTAATGAGTGGCACTCCTGGAGTAGTCACAGGTCCAAGGTCTGAAGCACAAGCATACCTGGAGAGTTCTAAGGTTCTGAGTTCTGGGATGATGACGGCACTGGTGTCTGGGATACAAGCACCCCAGTTTCCTTGTTGGTAATGGAGTGTAAGGCACCTATGCTTATGAGGCAGCCAAGAAGCCATAACAAGAACACAAGTGTGTGCAGAGTTACAGTAGCTTCAGGATTATAGCAGAGGTTAGCTCTCTGTGGCAGCTGAGCTGGTACCTGGGGTGCAAACATGCTTAGAGAAACCTTGGATCTGGGATCCAGAGTGCAAACTAGCTTGATACGGTGATGGCCCCAGTTTTTTGAGACACGGGAAAGCACAGTACAGTCAGAAAACCCAGGTATAGAATGTCAGCACTTGTGGGGTGGGCATGGCTTAGGGATCAGGGCATGTGCAGAGTTGGGAGAAGTGGTGGTTCCAGATCTGAAGCATTTCAACAATGGCTGCTTCTTGAGCCAGGGGAAGTACATAGCCGTGCCTCTCTCTCTCTCTCTCTCTCTGTCTCTGAGTTTCCGCAGTGAAAATGGTTGCTGATTATCTCACTGGCAAAAGATGCTGATGTTTTCTGCAAAGCAGGCTACTGGGAACCGCAGTGGTGTCACATAGCTGATACCAATATCCTCCAGCTATCTTCTTTGTTCCCAGCCATCGTGGCACTTCATATCTCACTGGTGGTCCTTCTGTGTGAATAATCTCCATTTTTTTTGCTCTACTGTGTTGATATAGATTATTTAATAGGCCCTTAAGCCCTCTCAGGACTGTTTTGGTTTATGAATAATAGTCTATATTTGCTTTTTGTTGGGGGATGAAGGCTGGTATCTCTTACTCCATCTTGGTCAAAGTGTATCTATTTTTTGACATATGATTTATGTGAGTAAATAGATAAAAAGTGCTTAGATTAATATCTCCACATATTAAGAATTATGTAACTGTTAACTCTTATTATTTCTGTATTATTTTATCCATGCAATTGTTTATGTACTTCTTTTGCTAAGTTATTTAGAAGGTTCTACTATGTGTCTGACACTATATTAAACTCTGATAACACAATAGAGAATAAGATTAATAGCATCCATGAACTCTCAGAAGAAGAGAAAAAAACTGACGTATATTTATCTAGTATTATGTAAGGTGTTTAGTAATCACTATAAGTAAAACGTACTTTGGAGGCCCAGAGAAGGAGTTCCTGCAATCATTACTTCTCTTCTCAGGTTCCCATGAGAACAAACTGATCCTTAGCTTAAAATTCCCTTTCTTATATGATGATGGACAATGGTTTATTCTTCAGATTGTTCACTTAGAACTTAGTCTGGAACAATAAGGTAGAATTGTTTATCTTCTCTTTATTGTGCAAATGATAATGATTCCAGTCATACCCTTTATCTGTTTGGTTTAGAAAAATCACTGGCCTCTTTTTCCATCAGTATTTTCCACTGTGAAATGGAAGCAGTGCCACCTGCCTAGCAAAGTTGTTGCAAGATTGGTAGCTATCATATGTAAAAACCTACAGCTCCTTTTACATTTTCAGCTTCCACCAGTTTGAAGTAATTATCCAGAGTCATCTAACCTGGAACTCACAGTGTCTTTTCTGGGGCAACTGCTACATGGATATTTACAGAGTGAAAAATTCTCAGACCAAAGCCTGCATTGGAAAGGATCTCCTTCTCTCCTCTACTTCCTGTTTGGTTGTCCCTGAGATTATCTTACCTTACTTACACCAGGACCTATAGGTTGAAAATAGTGGTGCATGTTTTATTGGTGCTCTGTAACATGGAAGATTGATTCAACCCCTTCTCTGCTGGAGATTTATAGGGATGACTAGGGCAGTATATGATCTCTCCATTAACATCACTTCATTGTCATGGACTAGTAGAAAAATCAATTTAAGATAGTCTAGAATTATGTTTTAATGTGTGCTACTATTACATACACAGATCACCATAACTATTTGACTCTTTTGTCAAGGCTGAAATGTGAACATTTTTGTCCTTTGTTGTATGTCTATGTATTGATGTCCTTTGCTAGGATGTTATGTATATAATCCAAAGAAAGAGAAAGTTGAACATAGGCCTACCTCAGCATTTACCAAGGTATTTAAAAAGATTGTTTTATTGTTGTCAACTATAATTGGAAAATTTGTGATTAAATATAAATGAACACTTGTTAAAAATCAACTACAAGATTATACTAATAAAAAAGTGAAGCTGGGTGCTATGGCTCAAACCTGTGATATCACCACTTTGGGATGCTAATGCTTGAGCCCAGGAACTTGAGACCAGTCTGGACAACACAGCTAAACCCAGTCTCTACAAAAACATTGAAAAAAAGTCAAGTACAGTGGTATCCTAGCTACTTGAGAGGCTAAAGCAGGGGAATCCCTTGAGCCCAGGAAATCAATGCTACAGTGAACCATGACTGTGCCTCTGCACGCCAGCCTAGGCAACAGGGTAAACGCCATCTCTAATAAATAAATAAATATGTAAAATAAAATTAAATAATCAAAGTGAAAAGACAACTCATACAAAGATAAAATACTTGCAAGCCATATATTTGCTAAATGTCTAGTATCTATTATCTATAGCATATAAAGAACTCTTATAATTCAGAATAAAAAAGACAACCCAATTTAAAAATGAACAAAAGATTTGAATAAATATTTCTGCAAAGAAGATATACAAATGTCCACTAAGCACATATAAAGGTGCTCAACATTATCAGCCTTCTGGGAAATGCAAATCAAAGCCACAGTTATATACCAATATATATCTACCAGAATGACTTGAAAATAAATGTGTGTTGGAGAGGATGTGGAGAAATTGGAACCCTCATACATTACTGGTAAGAATGTAAAATGGTACAGCTGCTAGGAAAATGTTTCCAGTTCTTTAAAAGTTAAACAGTTACTATGTCATCCAAAAATTTCACTCTTAAGTAGAAACTCAACAGAACTGAAAATATGTATTCACGCAAAACTTAGACATTCATAGCAGCATTATTCATAGTAGCCCAAAGGTGGAAACAACCCAAATCTCCATCAAATGATGAATGGCTAAACAAAATGTGATATATCCATGCAATGGAATATTATTCAGCCATAAAAAGGAATATATTATAATACTAATACATGCTACAACATGAATGAATTTCAAAAATATTATGTTATGTGGAAGAAGTTATACATGAAAAATCACATATTGTATGGTTGTATTTATATGAAATTTCTAGAATAGACAAGTCAATGGAAAGAGAAGGTAGATTAATATTTTCCATGGGATGGGGGAAAGGGATGAATAGGGAGGGATGGCTAAAGTGTGCAGATTTGTGAGGTGATGAAAATATTCTGAAATTAGATAGTAATGATGGTTACAACCTTGGGAATATATTAAAATATACTGAATTGTATACTTAATAATGGTATGTTGATAGTATATGAATTATATCTCAATGTTTAAAAATTTCAGGATCACTTTAATGAGTTCTTTGGCTAATGCACATTGTAAATTTCTAAGATACAGATACAGAATTTTATAATTTCCATCTTATTTAACAATAAAATGTCTTTCATCGGGTAGCTCTGTGGGAACTGCTATAAGAAATTATTGCTCTAGTAAATTCACTCCAAATAAATATTCATGTAAGAGCATTCAGTACCTAGAGTAGATGGTTTGGCTTAAATGATTCATCACTGTTGATTCTAGGTCATTGCCATTTCTCCATTTCATTTTGGCTCTGTTGACAGTATTCCTCATTATATATTAAGACTTTGTTGCCTTGCCTTTAGTTGCTCCTGGTGTGAGAAATATGAATTCAAAAGCCTCTTTTAAAGATAAGGTAATATCCTAAAAGGTGAGCACAAGGTAACTAAGATGATTCTACTTTAATAGGATATATGGAGCTTTAGATACACAGAGCATTTTTTTTTATCCAGCTAAGGCTATAATGCACAAAGCATGACATTTTAAGTCCATTAAGTAATTCCAACAAGATTAGTCTTCAGGTTAGGTGCATTTCTCTGTAGACTATTATCACAATGTCATGGAGATATTTATGAAAATGGGTCTTATGGGCACATACTGTTACAAACTGTTGTCTGTATCACACTAATCAGAACCTCAAGAAAAAAAACCATACATGTTGTAAGTCACACTTACAAACAAGCAATATTGATCCATGTTTTCTCTTTCTTAATTATGAAATAAATACATGCACCAAGATTAAACAAATGACAGGTAACTAACACACTGTAAACTCAGATTGCAACACTGTTATCTATGATGGCTTTGCAAAATGCAAAAATGTTGAATGACAAAAACAATAGAAGAGAAAGTGAGGAAAAGCAGCAAAAGAAAATATACAAAAAGGGAGAAGGAAAGTTGAGGGGAAGAGGAAACAGCAGCACAACAACAAAAACATCAAAGTTCAGTATTTTTGCTTCATTATATGATGCTGTCATGAGCATTAGTTTGACTACGTGAACAACTCAGATATTTGGGGACAAATATAATTTCTAACTGTGTGTTACTCATTATTTTGTCTTCTATTTGCTAGTAGCCATTACTGGTTTTATTTTTAGTAGGTTTGGATTCTAAACATATTGTATAACAGAAAAAAAAAAACAAAAAACAAAAAGAAAACCCTTTTTTTTCTAATGGTGTGGAAAGCAAAGCCTGGTATCACATGAACCAGATGTACTCATTTGGATGGAGTACAAGAAAACCTGTGAAGATTAACAGTAAATCTTTTTTCTGTGCTCACAAACTGTTAAGGAAAAAGTGAAATAAAATGTGCTACTACTAAATAAGTAATGTATGCATATCTTGCTGACTACATATGTGTGAATGACCAAGGTAATATATGCTTTTTAGTAAAAAAAGACTTATAGCCAAGGGTATATATTGCATCCCAAAGTGTGCCTTCCATTTTCCTCAGAATGTAAATTACTCTTAGATAGAAATTAGCTGGTTCAGGTGGAGCTACCCTGCCCCCACCCCCACCAGAACATTCCCTAACAGGCGTTATGTAATAATCCAGAAACAAAGAGATTTCTTTTTTCTGATCTCTTGTCATGACTATTAAGTGTCCATTCAGAAATTAATTTCATGTAGTATGTGTTTTAATGCATTGTGTTTAATAATGTTCTTCTTGTTATGAGTGTTCAACCTTTCATAGCTGTATGTCCTGCTTTCCAACTAGACTATAATTTCTTAGAGAGCAGAGTCCATTTTGTATGTCTCTCTACACATCCACAACAACAAAGAAAAATATAATAAATGCTTTAATTCAGAGAGGCTTTTACTCTCAGAGAATGTATAGTAAAATATTGGGGAAGTGTTTGATGACTCCATTATTTAGTAATCAAATATCCATATAGTTCTTACTAGGTGTCAACCACTAATGTGTTAATATATTTGAAAAATAGACTAACTCATATAATCTTTGTATGAATCTAATTAGATAAATTCTATTACTAACATTCTTATTTTACAGAAGAAGAAAATGAGGCACGAAGAAGTATTATTATTAACAGATAACAAATAACAGATCCTGGATTCAGACCCAGGAAACCTGGCTCTAGAATCTGTACTTGTTTCAACCACTACACTTTGCTTTGTCAGATGGCCATGCCATGATGACTGCGATAGTCTTGGTGACTGTCAGTGTCATGTCATATATACTTTTATCTATGGAATTGATTGTGAGATGTCTTAGATCAGTCTGTTTCTCATTCAATATGGAACATATTTGCAAAAGCATTTCAAATGATATCTTACCACCTGTCATGCCAACTTCTTGCTATATATCCCATTGTTGCTTTGATTCTGCTAAACTATTACAGTGCAACTTACATCAATACTACCTACCCTCTTCTTTTAAAATTATTGTTTAGTCATTGAAGGTAAACGCTCTTATTCCTATTTATTTTTCTCTGCCTGGCTACATGTACAGCATTGATGCCATTTGACCGAAAATAGAACACCAGGAACTTCTATCTTGGCATCAGTTTTAGGCCCCATAAAAACAAACCTGCATCAGGCTTTCCCCGTCTCTACATTACAGCCAAGACGGGAAATCATCATCATATCCTCAATCTGCTCCCAGAAGCTTCTCAGCAGCTCCAGCCAAGCTGTCCTGAAATAGGAGTTCACCCTGAGAATCTGCATCTATTTAAAGCAGTCTTTTAAAGTCTCTTCTACGCTAATTGACAAAGGTCCATTGTGAAGACATTTGCACTCAAAGCAGAGGCACAGCATCCTATGTAAATGCTGCCATCTCATTCTCCTAGGCCTGCCCACCAGCCACAGGACGCCTTTCTCTGCCTCTGATTGCCAGAGCATCTGTATAATTCAAGTAGATTTGATGTGAGCCACAGAAGAAAGGGGCCAGGGGATGGGAGAGCCATTGTGGAGAAAACCTTTTAGTGTGTACCCCCTGTTGAGGGTGGAAGAGAGAAATGATCAAACAAGTCTCCTCTAAGAGAACATGTAAAGGGCGAAGATTGCTATATTGAAATATCTAAGCAACTCTGAATGCAGCGTGGAGAAACAGAAGACTAGCACAATGCCTCATTTATGCAGGCCAGCCTACTTTGTTTAACAGTGTTACATATGCATTTAAGGTCAACCAGTCATTCTGGCCATCATCCCAAAGCCTATTTGGAGGAATCATAAAATACACGTGAAACTCTTGCCCAGGCAAACCCTGTTTTTGGTAGCCCTTTAAGGCAGTGAGAACACTTTTCCGAAATCTCATGTTGCTTAAAATTCTTAATGACAATTTATCATCTTAACTTGAAGTCTGTCTGCTGTATACTATGTGCACAAGGCATGAAGTTGAGACTAGACAGGACAGCACATCCTATTCACTCTACAAACATTTCCTGAGCCCAGACAATGGTTGGTAAGGGAGTAAGTCATAGGCAATGTGGTCAAGAATCATCTGTCACCATCTAGTAAACAAGACAAGAAGCATAAGCATAAGTCATAATGCAGTGTTAAAAATGGTGTCTCTTATAGAAAGATACATTCCCAGAGTATTATGGACAAATAGAGAAGGAGTGTGCATCTAAGTCTTAGAAGAGGTAGGGAGAGGAGGGTGGGCTTTGTGAAAGAGTCAACCTCTATCAATTTACTGTTACTGGATATATATTTATCACGGATTCCCTGCCTGGAGAAATTATGTTACTGATAGTGTGACATGTTTAACTTTGAGCCCTTACTACCTCCTTTGCTTTTCTGATTCTGTGACTGGCAACGCTCTTCTGTTACCAAATCTCGTTGGAACTATTGCCATCAAAATCTCAGTTATAAAGAGGTTAAAAATGGGCCAACTTCGTGACACCAATTTTCCAACGAGAAATATTCAGGTCAGATCTGTTTATCTTCCCCCTGTACTCAATACTTACTTTGCCTGGCTGTCTCACCTTACTTCTGTTTTTATGTTTATTTCTTTTTGTAAAAACTTTTCTTCCTCCTACCTCTCTCTTCTCTCTCTCTCTCTCTCTCTGTCACACCACACACACGCACACACACGTGCATGCACACACACACACGCACATATCGCATCTGGGTAATTATATCTAAAGCATTTTCTACTCTTCTTTTGAGCAGTTGTTAAACATAAAAAGGTAAGTTAGAAAAAAGAGTAAAGTCAATAGGGTTATTTTAATTTGGAAAAAAAAAATAGTTCTGGAGACAGAAACGACAGCTGCATTTGTATTCCAAATCCCAAAAGTTTTTGGCTGCTGTGTTTATAAAAAACCCAAGCTGTGGTTTCCACTGTTGTCCCTGGTGAAATGAAGACATCAACCTGAAACAGAAACCAAGCACACTGGGGCCAGTCCAGGAAACAGAGGAGAGGTATAGTTCATGACCCAAGAAAAGCACTGTTCACAGTAGTAGTCCTTTACGTACATTTCATCCCAACAACTGCCTTATGAGATAAATACTATCATGATCATCTTCATTTTGCAGATGATAAAATGGAGGCATAGAAAGATCAGGACATATGCTTGAGGCCAGGCAGCAAGGAATTGGCAGAGCCAGGACAGATAGGAGCCAGGCAGGCTCTGGGATCTGAGGAGGTGAATACGGCACCCAGTGGTCAGTGTGGCAAGTTGTCCAGGGGCACTGATAGAACTTCACACCACAGTTTTTTGTAGGGGACCCCAGAACCTTGGTTCAGGAAGTGAATCTAGATCAGAAATGAGGGGAAAAAATGTATATTCTGATTTCAGGAGTTTCAAAGAATTCTACCAAGGGCTTTTCTCCTCACCGGGGGCCATTGTTACTTGAATCTACTTTATTTTGCTTATGCTATTAGATTTCACCTTACTATTAACCTTACTATTATAATGATACTGCTAGGCTTTGACACACACTTCATTGTAAAATCAACTGTATAGCAAGTAGGATGAAAAAAAAAAGAGAGAAAAAGGACAACCTCTGAAGGTGGAGGAATTTGCTATAATTGCAAACTCAAGAACAGGGATCTTTAATCGTCTACATTTTTACAGAAACACGCTAACCTGCTTTGTGAAAATTGGCTTAGAGCTCAGAGAGTCAAAGTAATACTTCTGCATATCACCCCATCTTACAGTTTTTATAAAATTTAAGGAGTTTTTTTATTGTCTTCCTCAAAGTTAGGTGGAGTTATTTCTCAAGATAATTAATTTACTTTCTGGACATTTAGAATAATTAGAAAACTTATGCCTATATTGAATAAACTCTAATAGTGCACTTAGAAGAGCAGCTGGTACATTATAAGACTCAATATGTTCACTTTATTTTTTCTATTTTTTCTATTATTACTAATTATGTACAGTTTTGATTAGACAACATCATATAAACATACCTTACGTTTTCTAGGGGAAAAAATGGTGTATTTCTTAATCTCTTGATTGTTGACACACTCTTGTATTAGCCAGCTTTTATACCATAAGGAAAAGTATCTGAACAACACACAGAAAAAATTGTTTGCTGTTGAGTGACAGATGCAGCAATAAAGTTTCGTCTAATTAACTAATATCAAAATCCACTCATTCATAAACTGTCGTTATCACCAGCAGGACAAATATGTTTCTCAAGCATAATGTTGACAATATGCCAGTCAACAGTACTGGCATAACATGACCTTACCTTGATCAAACAGCCTTTGCTCAATTCAGAGCAGATGGAACTGGAATTGCACCCATCAGGGCCACTGGGATCCCATACCAGGATCCAGAGCTATAGCATACACAACATCCCTCAGGGTTTTTGAGAAGAAAAGATAATATCTTGCAAAGGAATTTGGCATTCTTCACAAAATGAAGCTACTTGGAGAGGAAAAAGAATGACTGGAGTTGACTAGAGTACAAATGCAGGATTACTGCCTGATGATCCCACAGAAATAACCCAGGAATCTGAATTATTTATCACCAGCCCCTCTGTGCCCCAGCACATCCCTACTGGCTTTGTTATGCAATGATAGTTATTGTGTTGGTTGCTAGAGAATCAGACAAACAAGCTTCTATTCTTAAAACTAGTCTGGAAAATATTCATTTCAGTTTAGGGAAGGCCTTTAAATGGCTGTCAGAAATGCGTTTGAAGTGGAACTAAAGGATAAATTGAAT
Source organism: Piliocolobus tephrosceles (assembly GCF_002776525.5). Taxonomy (NCBI): domain Eukaryota; kingdom Metazoa; phylum Chordata; class Mammalia; order Primates; family Cercopithecidae; genus Piliocolobus; species Piliocolobus tephrosceles. Next base: position 35,753,537 of record NC_045444.1, on the reverse strand, counting down.
AGAGCTTCAATTTTCACAGTTTCCTATCAGGATAGGGAAAACAAAGGAAAACATTGTTTTCTAGAAAACATTATTTCATTGTCATTGTAATGAGCAATTCTGGCCTTTTTTTTTTGTTCTGCCTGGGGCCACCTTTTGTCACAGTACATTTTGCATATTAAATAGGAAAAAACTAATCTTACATTAATAACTGTACAAAAGGATATGTTTTTGATAGGAAAGGAGCTTTCATGCTTAGAATTGATCATGCATTGAAAATGGATATTTAACATTTACATCTAAAGCTTTTCTCTTTTAAAAAGTCACCTAGTTCCTTATTCTTTTCCCTTACTTCCAAACTGAATTGCAAAGGATTCTGTATATATAGGACAGACATGCAGAAGTATAGATCCATTATAACTAGTGGCATTTGAGGAAAGCACACATCACTGTAATAAAACTGAAATGTTGCTGGCAAGATCTCACTAAATATTTACCTTGTCGCCAGAAATGTCGCAATTTAGTGATTATTCTTTAGGACCTTTAATTAATGTATTTATTTTAGCATTTGCTGTTATTTTTTATTTCTATTTATTTATCTTTTTTTTTTTTTTCAGACGAAATCTTGCTCTGTCACCAGGCAGTGGCGCGATCTCAGCTCACTACAATGCCTCCGGGGTTCAAATGATTCTCCTGTCTCAGCATCCCAAATAGCTGGGATTACAGGCACCTGCCACTATGTCCAGCTAATTTTTGTGTTTTTAGTAGAGACGGAGTTTTACCATGTTGGGCAGGCTGGTCTCGAACTCCTGACCTTGTGATCCGCCCACCTCGGCCTCCCAAAGTGTTGGGATTACAGGAGTGAGCCACTGTGCCCATCTACATTTGCTGTTATTAATAATTATAACAAATGCCATTTATTGGGCCCTTACTCTGGGTCAGGCACCAAGATAGACTTTTCGTAAGTTTAATAATCATGATAGTTGACAAAATAGGTGTTATTAATCCTCACTTAAGAGTTGAGGAAAATAAAGCTCAGAGAGGTTAAATAAGCAGTATAAGGCCACAGAGCAAGTTAACTTTGGGGCTAGAACCGACACACCTACCTTGGTGTTTGTCTAACTGATGCCATGTCACCGCATCCCCGTCTCTTCTGCCCTCCGAAACAGTCTGGCAACGCTGTGCCTTCTGTGAAAACGGAAATGTTCTAAAGCTGCACCAGCCAATGCTGGGTACTCATTGCGTGTGATTATTGAGCATTTGAAATGAGGCTAGCGCAACTGAGGAAACAAAGTTTTATTTTTATTTAATTTTAGTTAATTTAGATGTAAATGGACACACATTTGGCTAGTCAATACTGTATGAGTCAATACTGTATTAGACAGTATGACTCTAAAACAAAAAAGAATTAGAAATCAGAGGAAACCTACCACAGTATACTTAACAAAGATGGCACTTGGACTGAATGATTTTTGATTGGTATCATCTTTTATTCTTTTCTGATGAAATTCACTCATGGTTGGCTGTGAGGCTCAGACAGGAGTGCCTTTCAAGTTTGAAGAGTGAGTGTACTGGAGGGTGCCTGCCACTCCCCTAAGTCTGCAGTAGACCTGGTTTGCTTTGCAGCATTCTCCACCAGTACTCATGCTCATTTGTGGAACAATCTTTTCTCCTGTTACCACAATATTGTATATACATAAAATTAAATATCCTTACTCACACACATCATTGGTTTTCCAAATACTAAGGAAAGACACATCAGAATTCCTTCTCTAAAAATTTATCATGTTTTCTTTGAAGCATTATTAAATATTATCTACTAATACCAGCTTAACATCAGCATTCAGACTTTAGAACCTCATAATGAGAGTAACACCCATTTCTCAATGTCTGCACTCTGTGTCAAACTTCCATCTCATTTCATTATCACCGCAGTCCTATCAGGTAAATATTCATATACCCCCATATTACAAATGAGGTACTTGACTGGTTCCCTTCAAGGTCGTCAGCTCTTTCTACCTCTGTACCCTGTCACTAGCTTCTAAACCTGTCATTGCCTCCTACCTATGCTGCATATTCATCTTGGTTATGGGGCACATATATAGTACATAAAAAGGAGCAATTAAATAATATCAATACAAAAGAAGCCTTGTAGGAGGCCCTGGTAGAATCCTAATCATCTCTAGATCAATGTTGGCAGAACAAGAAAAATGTATAAAAGTTAAAACCCAATTGAACTTATTTGGATTAAAAATGAAACCTGATTACGGCTAAAGATAAACTGCTGAGACCACATCTATAACAATAAAATTAGATTAATGAAACGATGAGATTTGATTAAACACTTAGTATCATCCATCAAGATTTCATGCGTTAAACTCCATTCTATTGGGTAAGAAAAAAAGACACCAACCCAGTATAAAATTATGCTCTTAATACGCTTCCTTGTAGTACAACTTTTGTTGAACACTCTCAGTTAAACCTAAAGGTCCAGAAAAATGCTGTCTCAAAAGACTTACAAAAAAAAAGAAAACCAAAACAACATCACACCAAACCACCGTATAGTTCTCAAATTTATCTATCTGAAGCTGATATTTGAACTTTGCCAGGGGCAAACTTGCATTTGCATTTGGATTGATATCTAAGATTTCCAAGTTCTTTGAAAGAGAAAGATATCAGGAAAATATATCTCCATCTTCAGAATTTCCATGTCTTCATAAGAAAGTTGAGGACAGAAGCAATTAGTTTCTAGGGTTTGTTAAGTACTAGTAGATCTGAAGATGCTTTTCCATAATTGATGTTTTACCTACACAATATTATTTAATGTGAAGTGTGTGTGTTTGTGTGAAAACCTTTCGTCCTAACTTCCTAAAAAGCTTCCTAAAAAGCTGCCTTCCTTCTTCCTAAGAACTGACATGTTTGCAACTATGAACAGGAACTACATTTTTAAAAAATTAACAGGCAAATAGTAAGAGATCAGTCTGCCTTGATCATCCTTGCATAATTTTTTCTTATAACATTTTTAAAATGAGTATAAAATTATATTGTTTCTCAGTCTTTTAGATTACATTTCCAAAGTGTTAAGACTACTTCTCTTGATCCTAATTTACTGAATATTGATAGGAAGGCATTTCCAAGTATTACTGTCCTATTTTCTCTCAACACTTGTGACATTGATTTCCCTACATACTAACTAATCTTATTTTTCCCCAAAGACTGATTTAACTACATGATTTCAGCTAGTCGTTGCTTTCTACCCTTCTACAAATATAAAGGCTCTGTCTCTAGGAGTGCTCAGCATCTGTCCAGGGAGCTATTGCAAATGAAGATAAATTGACACTGTGCCTTGGGAACTCTGGTCAGAAATGCAATTTTCAAGAAGGTGGTGACTAGCCTCCAAAAGTATTCATATCAATGAAACATGACAGGTGTCACCAGAAACAGAGATCCCAGGCAACAGGAAATTAGAGCTTCTCATGTCCTTAACTCATCTGTGGTTTTCTAATTGCAATTGTTGGCATTAATTGATGCTGGTGCCATTTTTGATCATGTGAGGCTGTCTTGAGTGCCTTGCATTTCCAAAGGGCTTGACATTCTGAGAGCCACAGCATGTTTGAGTCAAATTTGCTTTCAATATGCCATGTTCAAGGATCTTCTTCCTGAAGGCCATTAGTGAAATCAGCCTGGAAAATCCATCACCCCTTGAAATTATACACGCCACTGAAGACTCCATTAATGGCCTATCTTTCCTATACCTGTAAGAGTTGAAGGGAGTGTAATAATTCACTAGTATGGCTGTGAAGTTGTGTAATCACACCTATATATTTAATAGCAATTTCTCTCCCAAATGATATTAAAATACTCTTCTTTAGGTATGCTCCGGGGGCAATTGCGTTTAATAAATGTTTTTATTGGCTTGAATGAGAAAAAAGTATTTGGAGTTCAAAATAAGATTTCTTATTTAAGGGCAGAGTAAGTCTATGGTTTTTTTAGATGCAGCATACAAGTTTGTCATAAAGAAAAAAAGGAAGCCCACCTAGTTTTTTCTATTGGTCTTTGATGCGTTTAAGCAAAGGAATTTATCCTCAAATATCACTTGCTTTTCAGGAAATATATAAATGCAGATCTCATGAAATACGCAGCTCCACTAACTGTGGGTGTCCTCCTATTGGGTCTATTGAAGACTTATACAGTTCACAGGACTCAGGGCAGTGGCTTACTTTCTTCTGTCTGAACCAAGAGCTTATGGATTAACATTGTTTCAGCACTGAATGCTGCATAATGCAAATAAAAAGTTGGGGTCCTGGGTTACAATTGTATGTTCCACTTGCCAGTGGCTCTGCATTTCTAATCTGTTATATCTGCCATTTAAGATAATAAAGAATAACAGCTACATCCATCAGTAGCAGTGAAATCAATTACCAATGTATTTTTACTACCATTATCATCATTATATTATTACCAGCATCATTATATAAAATATCACATATCTTTAACACATTTCATTTAGTTTAATTGGAAATGTAATTAATACAAACATATTTTGTGACACTTTGATTTGAAGTCAGCTGAGATTTTAGTTGTGTAAGCAGTCACGTTAACACAAGTTTTAATATATCTTTATATCAGAATAACTAGGTGTTTTAGCATATCTGCTCTTTTAGGACTATACTTGTCCATTCTTGCACTGCTGTAAAGACATACCTGAGACTGGGTCATTTATAAAGAAAAGAGGTTTAATCAGCTGATGGTTCTGCAGGCTGTATGGGCTTCTGCTTCTGGGGAGGCCTTAGGAAACTTACAATCATGGCAGAAGGTGAAGGGGAAGCAAGCCCGTCTTACACTGCCAGAGAAGGAGGGGGCGGTGGGGGCTGCTACACACTTTCAAACAACCAGATCTTGTGAGAATTCTATCATGAGAACAGCAATGGGGAAGTCCACCCCCATGATTCAATCACTTCCCACTAGGCCCCATCAACAACACTAGGGATTACAATTCAACATGAGATTTGTGTGGGGACAGAGAGTCAAACCATATCAAGGCAAAGTATATATTTCATGAATGTATACAGCAACAAAGATTTAGTATACACATAATTTAAAAGAGTACAAATACAGAATACTGTTCTCCTGGAAGAACAGATAGAAATTGTGAATAGATAGTTCAGTATTGATATGGTTTGGCTGTGTCCCCACCCAAATCTTACCTTTAATTGTAGCTCCCATAATTCCCACATGTCATGGGGGAAACCTGTTGGGAGGTAATCGAATCATGGGGGTGGGTCTTTCCTATGCTTTTCTCATGATAGTGAATAAGTCTCATGACATCTGATGGTTTATAAAAGGGAGTTATTTCCCTTGCACAAGCTCTCTTGCCTGCCACCATGTAAGATATGACTTTGCTCCTCATTCACCTTTGCCATGATTATGAGGCTTTCACAGCCATGTGGAACTGTGAGTCAATTAAACCTCTTTCTTCATAAATTAGCCACTCTCAGGTATGTCTTTACTAGCAGCATGAGAACAGACTACAACAAGTATGAAGAACCAATTCTTCTAGAAAGAACAATCTGGCTGACATGGTATCAATTACATCTCTTTTATAATTATATCTATAATTTTTTTGAATACCCTCTAGGTCCCATCCTTCACCACCATGGATGCATTTATGTCTAATACTAGTGATTGTTTCAACAAAATTTCAGCCCTTTTTCCTGATCTCTCTTCCTACCCAGCAGTAGTTGCTCTTGAGGATTTCCTCCATCCTTTTCTTCCTTGAGGGACTGAGCTGGAACTTGTAAATTCTCTCCAGGAAGAGGTTTCCAAGAGACAATGGAAAAGCTGAGTGGCATATGTGAAAAAAAAAATAGTGACAATTTTACAGGTACCATTGATTGGGGAAATTAGACTCCCAAAACATTAATAAAATTTATAATAGAGATATTGGGAAAATATAAAATTATGTACCTCTCCAAACTGTTTCCATTGTCCCCTTTGCTCTGAGATAAGGCAAAAATACAGCATACAAAAGTAGTTAAGGTATATCTTTGTTTCAAAACTGACCAGGAAGAGAGGAAACTTTCAGGCAGTAAATGCCATCAAAGGAATAACCTCATCACTCAACCTTGTGGAGCCAAATGAGTTTTCAGATGAGGCAGCAAGTGCACACCTGGGTGTACCAGATGTACTTGCCAACCCTTTTCTATTTTAATATAGGAAGCCCATACTTTTTGAATGTCCTTGTTTACACAAGACGTCCTTTACTGGCATTATGTTTTTACATTTTATAACATATATGTACAAAAGTGAGCTGTAAAAAGGTAAGGTAAAGATAAATAGAAACTCATCTTTTACTGTTGCAACTAGATGTATCATCTGATGCAACTCGGAGGTACGTACATCCCGTGTACTTTGGAGCGTGGATTCCTAAATGTTTCTATGCCCGTGGCACCGACTTTAACTTTGAATAGTTCTTATTGCGCTATTACTGTTTTAGACTGTAGGCAATACTAGATGTACAATGATTGCTGGCACCTGATCTTATGACTGTTTATTTCTTCCAAACGGTTTGGTAGCACAGGCTCAACCATGAATCTTTTACTCTCTCCTAGTGATAACAAGACTCCATAATGTAACTTATATAAGAAACACTGTAGCTCTTCCTCTTGCAGAAAGATATAAAACTAAATGTCTGGGAGTAGAATACAAAGACCCTGACCTTTGCAGTCTGGAAGGAGCCTCTGGTGAAGTATGATAACTCTCAGAGAGTTTCATTTCCCACCCACTACAGGATAGTTACCCTTAGAGATGTCCTTGACAATACAGGAGTAGCAAAGTTAAAGCAGCTACCAAACTGTATCAATGTATTTTTATTACCATTATCATCATTTTATTATTACCAGCATCATGATATAAAATATTACATATTTTAACACATTTCATTTAGTTTAATCAGAAATGTAATTCATACAAACATGGTACATCTTGTGAGGACTGTGACTCAAACATTCTGTGGCTCTCAGAATGTTGAGCCCTTTGGAATTGCAAGGCACTCAAGACAGCCCCATATGATAAAAAATGGTACCAGCATCAATTAATGCCAACAATTGCAATTAGGAAACCACAGGGTAATGTATGAGGGAACTCAGGTGAGTAAACAGAGGTCTCAATTGACTTTGCCAAGCCTGAGTAAGGGTGAGCACATAAAACACTGTGTGACATACACATGATATTCTGGCTGGCCGAGTCAGTGCACAGGAAAAATCAAGTTGTGGTGACAGAATCACAACAGTGACAATCTGAGGGGTGATGACTTGGAAAAGACACAAAGGAATTTTCCCTCTTAATAGAGCCATTCTATTTATTGATTAGGTTGGTGGTTATATGGGTATACGAATTTGTCAAAATGTGTTGGACAGTACACTTAAAATACATGCATGTTATTTTATGTAAATTATGCCTCAATGAAAAGTTTAGCCAAAGCAAGCAAACAAAACAGGCAAGTAAAGATGGAAAAAAAAAAAAAAAATACAAGATACAGGAATTAGGAAGTAAAAGTGGGCGGATCCAGATGACATTTTTTAGGCATCATTTTGCTGTGGTAAAATTTGTCCTTTGCTCTCATGAACAAATAGCCTTTGATTTTAGGGCTGAGTGTTCAGCATTTTAAAGAGACTGTGTTAGCACAGCAGGAAGACTGTTATTAGGATATTAGTGCTTTTTCAGTACTTTGTAAAATGCTCAGTGCTCCAAGATACGTGGGATATGTGTACTTGTAAGTTGCACAAAACGATGCACCTAGTTGCAGCAGTAAAACTTCAGAGCTTCTATCTTTTTATCTTTTATATCATCCTTTTACAACTCACTTTTGTATTATAATTTATATGCCTTTAACTATTTATTATAGGTGTTCTTATTGTAATTGTAAAAATTATTAACTATGAAGAAAACTACTGAAATATGAGTGCAAAAAACAGGTAGTTTTTGTTCTATCAAAAACACATCAATTGCTTTGTTAGAGCCTCTATCCAGGTAAACCACTTAGATACTGTGTCTGTGTATATCAATAAGAATCAATATGACTCAATGAGAAAAGACAGAAAAGTAATTAAAAATGTGTGACATTATTGGGCATTTAACAAAAAGAGAATAAAAATATGAAAAGATACTCAACCACATTAATTATCAGGGAAATATGAATTCAAACCACAATGTTATACCACTACATGTGTATCTGAATGACTAAAATAGAAATGACTGACAATACATAGAGCTAGTGATGGTGGATACAGGGTAGCAGAACTCTCACGTGCAGTGGAAGTATAAATTAATGCAACGACTTTTGAAAACTGACAGCATTACTAGTTATGAAAATTATATACTCTGTGATCCAACAATTCAACTTCCAGGTATGTAGCCAAGACAAAGATACCGTGTGTTTACTAGCAGACACATACTGGAATTTATATAGTAGAACGATGATAATAGCAAAAAATGAGAAGCAACCTAAATGTCTATTAGAAGTCAAATGAAATGGTGGGTTAGTTATACAATAGAATAGTTCAGAGCAATAACAATGAGCGCATGATGTTGACAACTAACCACCTGGATGAATCTCACAAATAGAAAGTTGAGCAAAAGAAGCAAGACACAAAAGAGTATGTTCAATACGATTTCATTTAAGTAAAGGATCAAAAACAGATTATCTCTGATGACAGAAGTCGGAATATTGATTAAATTGGCGGTGGATGGTAGGAAAGTGACTGAGAGGGGCTTTGGGGATGTTAACAATGTTTTATTTCTTGATCTAGGTAGCAGTCACAAAGGTGTGTTCACTTGCAGAAAATGTATTCAAAAAATTATATTCACACTTAAATTGAGTATAGTCTATCCATGTATTCAATTAAAAGGCTTACGTAAAAAGAATTACTTTCACATAAGTTTTGTGGAAAACAACAACCAAGAAAAGAACAAGCAGAAAATATGAACATAGATGGTTGCAACACTTCAGATTGTTAAGCAAGTATCTGTATCTTCTCACTCCACTTTAAAGCCACTGAAACTGAAAAGTAATGTATTATGAATAAAATCTGCGTATAAAAGGAGGCTGTGAAACCAATCCGAACTCAAAGAAAAGGCTATGACTCCACCTCAGAATATTGTCAAACGCATATGCAGGTATATATTTTACATTACTATAAAATAATTAAGTGACTTAAAGCACATATGGCACACATCTATTTATATCTCATGCTTTATAAATATACATAAGTATTGACCAATTAGCTACCAGACCAAAAGCAGGGTATAAAATCTTTTCTGGTATTGACAAACAGAAACCTATAACCTCTAGCTTCTCAGAAATACTGACTCTCTAGGTTTCTCACCAATTAGACACTAAACGCCTTCATAGATTCAATTGTTCTCTTTTAACGAGGGGGAAGTGGATCTTTGCTTTTGACCTGGAAAATGACTAGGTATACTAGTAACTTAAAATTACCAGAGCCTTGGCATCTTCCTTTCCTTCCACATCAAGTTCACATTTGCTAGCTTTCATATTTCTTAAAATGGTAATCTGTCTCTTGGAAATTTACCCAGAAAAAAAGTTAATAATGACCTAAGACTTTATTAATAAGCATGAAGTGTGACAGAATTCTCAATAACATATTTTGTAGTGTAGGGATGGAGAGAAGTCTTCCATTCTACCTTATTTGAAGATCCCTTAAAATGAATGACAATACACAAATTAATGGGAAAAAAAACATAACAAATGTATCGATGTGAATATGAACATGGAAGTCACTCAAATATGAGACTCCAAACAGGCCAGATGGTTGGGACTTAAATACCTTCTTGAAGGAAGAGGGAAATGGTGGGGGGTTGTGGGGTAGGCGGGCGCTGTAGGCAATTTTTAGAGGGCTAGTAAATAATTTTTAGAGGGAACGAATGGATCCAGAAGACCAGACAATGCTTTGTAAATGATTCTCTTTGGAATTGGAATGGGACTTACAAGTTATGAGAAGGTGAGGAGTGGAACTGCATTCTGAACAAAGGTTCTCTTATTATGCAGATAATGTCTCCCAGGCGATCTCTCAGAGCTGCCCTCAGAAGAATAGATGGAAAGTCTGTCTGGGTGTGGTGACGACTTTTAGTTTTTTCTCTTTTCTGTAGTTAACCCTTTTCCTGTTTGCCCTGAGAATATTTGCCGGCAGCCCTTGCAGCTGCAGCGTTTATCCCAGCATAACTTTGCCATGAAATATCTCACTTTTATTATTTTTGCATTGCTGTAGTGTATTGACTTAAAACAAAAGACATCATCCTATTTATAGTATTCTGTTTTTAGTAGTGGTATTTCCATTTACAAAATATCGTAATTCTTGATTGCTGAAAATGTCAAATCCTAGAAAATGTAGCATGCCCACGTGTGATGTTAACATTGTTCTCCAGCAGCTCTTGGTCAAAGATTCAGTCGATGGATCTGATTTTTCTGAAATAGATGATTCTGATGATTCAGATGATGCTGATGTTAGTTCTGTTTAGAAATAACTTCAAGAACAGTTTTTGTATTTTATTTCCACTTTGAAAATCAGTCAGATTTGCTTCTGCCTCAAAGAGCGTGTTTATGTAAAATTAAATAAGTACTGGCAGTGAGCTGCACTTTGTTTTTCTAAATGAGAAAAGGGTTAATCTTTCCTGGTTATTTAATACGATTCCCAGGGAAAGAGTGTTAAGACAGTTGCTTTCTTTTTTGGGAAGAAATTATCTTGGTCAGGAAATAAAACTCCAGAGAGAATCCCTGTGAATCTCTCTCCGAAAAAGAAAGAGGATTCAGAAAGACAGGGGCTGGTAGACCTTGGTTTTGGGACGAATTTCTGAGTCCTTCCAATTTCTTTTAATTTCAAGTGCTCAGCATACCAATGCACTATACCTTGGAGTATCATTCTCTCTATGGCAGCCCTACCTGCAGCTCCAATCCCATGTCTACAAAAAGCTTTTCTCAGAACGTGAATTTCTGAGGCATATTGTGTAATGATCATCTCTCTCTCATTTCTGCTTCCCCCATTTTCTTAATCTTACCTCTGAAGCTATTCTCTTTTGTGTAATACAAACTGGTGGAAGAGGCTCCTTTCCTAATTTTTCCTAAAACACACTTTAAAAAGTCTGTTCATAACCTTAAACATCCAACTCTTGGCTCTCAGACATTCCCAACTCAGAGTATTTCTCACTGGCAGGCTTTTCTACTAAAGCCTCCGATTCTCCAGCAGTGTGACTTCTCCTACATCTCCCCAAGTTGGCTTCATGTCTATCACTCTGGTATTGCTCCAAAACTACTCACTTCCCATAGAGAAAAGTTCAACTTTCCATTTCTCCACCTCTTCCCCCAAAACTCATTTCAGTATTGTCCTGAGAGCTTTAAGTAAGAAACTGAATTCACCCTTTAATGTGTTCTTAAGCTGACAATTTACTTCCTGAAAGTCTGTTGATAGCTCTGAAACTTAAACTTCTAATCTAATAAAAAAAAAAATAGGGATGACATTATCTTTGCAATTGTTCTATAGTGCCTTAGTTCCATCAATCCTCAGGACTCATTTATTTTCACCAGCTGTTCACAAAGCGGTCGGCTGTCTCTGCTGACCTTCCACATCTCCCATCTCCCTTCTCCCTCTTGCCTGTCTCTCTCTCCACCCACTCCCCATCAAGCAAAGGCCTGACATTTTCTTCATTAGTTTAGCTGTTTAGTTGCTTGATCAAAAAGAAATATAATTTGCATATCTTCCAGACAAAGGTTAAAAGTGTCCTGTACCTGGGCTTCTTCCTGTCTGTGCCCCGGGCTTTAACTGACTGCTCTGCTCATAGGGGAAGGCATGAGAGATGGATGCACCACTGCCCAGTTCTAAACTCTGACAGAAAGGAAACTAGGTGTTGAGTGTCTGATAGTAAAGTGATATATCAAAATAATGGATAATCTAAATTCTAAAAATCCAGATATGAAAATGGACTTTGCCAAGTAGGAAATTCTACTTAATTCAGGCATTTAGATTCAGATTACTCAAAACGGCATTTCATATAATCATCATCTTCAGCATTATTAGCTTATCTGGAGACAGAGTGATTTGGGAATAGCACATTAATGGAATGTCTGTGGAAATCCCAAAGGGATTTTACACAGAGGGACATCACACAGAGACCAGAAAGTCTGGTCCCAAGAGACTTTCAAATCGTTCAGTTATTTTCTCTGAGGTTAAGGCTGTATCACCACTATGAATTCTCTGAGCAGTAAATCTTTGCATCATACTGGTAATTCATCACCTTTTTGGTTCATCTTGGAAGTTCAGAAATTGTTTTCCTTCAGCTTTGTCATCAGTTACAGTTGCAGTTTTGCTGTTGTGCAATTATATGTTATTATCTGCTCATCATGTCACCCCCATCTTCTGAACTGACTTCCAAGCCCCATACTGAAAGCCATGTGATGTTTTCTGTTCCACTAGTATGCCTTGTTTATGCCCTCCTAGTTCCTAGTTCCCGTCAAATAAGGCTGAAAGCAGGCAGCTATAGTATCATTGCTCAGAAAACTACCATCACTGATCACCAATCACAATGTTACAAGCCATATCTCCTAAGCTTCCCCATCTGCCTCACAGCCACACACAAAAAGCCTGATGCGCAGAAGCAAAGCAATTACTTAAAATGTAACAAGGCACATTCCCAAACTAAAATCATGACTCACCCTGCCCAGGCAATATTGATACTTTATATTTTATATATTTGAACTGAGGTTGCAGTTTATTTTCCAAACGCAAACATGTGTTTAATTAGAACAAAATGTGCATCTCTGTAACACTGAATTTTAAGTACCAAGTTCCAAAGTTTATTGATTGATGATTATTGTGGGGAAACATGAGCTCTTATGCATAAATCTTTTGACAGGAGCTGTCTGTCAAAAATAATGATCCTTTTAAAACTCATGAATAAATAATGATGCAGGTCCACTTTACATAAAAATACATACTCATTTACACTCTGTCCACTGAAATGAAATATGGTGATTTAAAATAATGACTCTGTGATGGGTGAGTAATGAAACATTATTAATTCAATACACATGGTATTTTATACTCATTCTCAAATTACATGCATCTATTTTCAATATTAACACGTTAGGCTGTTTTTTAAAGACCTTTAACAAAATGTCTGGTACAGAAAATCCTTTCATGGATGAGATTGTGAATTTTAGTTCTGCCACACTAGGGTCTCGTTTTGGTCACAAGCTGGAAAGTAATAACCCGGCTGTCACTGTGGTGATGTTTTATTGTCTGCCTAGATTTAGAGCAGCCAGAAGAAACCACCTCCTTTTTCTCCCATAGGAAAAGGTATGAATAGTTGAGAGGGAGAGCCCAAATGCCATTTGCCTTTCTCCATTCTTTCCCATCTGGAATTTAATTCTGTTAATCTGCCTTTTCTCTCTTCTCTTCCTTTATCCCACCCTGATTTTCCATCTGCAAGCTGTGTAAAAGGATCATAATATCTGGGACGTCTCTGAGTGCTTTTACCAGTAACTCAGGAGCAGACGGTTAGGAAATTAGGACAATCATGTTCCACTTTTTCTATTAGGAGATTTAGTTTCACTCTTTGCTGTTGGATGTTTCAGTTATTTCTTCCGGCTTTCCTTTTTTTTCCAGTCATGGTCCAACCTCAGAAGTGGAAATTATGGGAAAGGGGATCTGGTCGGGAATGGGTGTGCTCAAGCTTGGAAACATGGGAAAAGAGACATAACAGCTCAGTTTCATTTTTCTTTATACCTCCAAGCCCCACCATTTACTTTGGAATCCTTAGCTGGTTTTCAAAAGCCTAGGTTTAGGAATTTGAGGAATGCTCATGGCAGTGTCTGTGACCATCTCATAGATGAGGAAATTGAGACACAGTGAAATGATGTGCAGTATACACACCTACACGGGGCACTCCCACAGGCAAGCAGATACACTTTTTGTTAAAAAACACAACACACATACAAATGGCCTGCTTTCCAAGACAGGTACTGGTGTCTTCCTAAGCACTGTTCCTTGACGCCACTATTCTGGTCATACCAAGATAGGTTCCGCTGCCTCAGTCACAAGCCATTTTCCAAAATGGGCAATGCCCATGAGTGAAAAAGAAAAGCGTTTGTCCCACATTTTAAATCAACTTGTTTAAGTAACTCAGTGCTGTGCAGCCTAATTAAAGTTTTCACATTCAGAAGATAAAGTATTGACTTTTTTCAAATTCAAATCAATCTGGATTTTAAATTTTGTGAAACCGTTGTGATAATTTTAGATCTCCTGTCATGTTTGAGTAGAAAGTCTGGACATTCTGAGGTCAGCATGGGGGCTTCAAAGACAAATAGCAAGTGAAATTAATTTTAAATCTTTGGTTAAAGTCAACCACCTCTTAAAATGGATTTGAAAATCTTACCTCAAATGCCTTTCAAATGAATGTTTCATACAGAAGAGTGATTCAAAGTGATTCATAAAAATATACATTTGAAAACTTCATGTTTAAATATGGCTTTCACATAATTACAGTGTGTCAACTTAGATATTACACAGACATGGTATGTGGGAAGGGTTAACTTCAACTAGCAAACAATTTTCTTTTTAATAATCTTTCACATGTGGCCTCTGAGCTGAGAATGGAAATGATATTGTTTCTATATGTGTCCTTTTTCACTTGCTTATATATCTTACGGGGGTGGCTGTTTTTTTTAGATATCAGCCAATTGCATGCTAAAGTTACGCTTTTCTACATTTTGCACATATGATACATGTTTGTTCCTTTTCGAGTTCTAAATTTTTATTTGGAGAAAGGACCTATAGATTTGTATGGGCCTTTGCTAAATTTATTCCCCTAAACTTGAGTTGTTAGATATAGAGAGAACACAATTTTTATTGCATTTTATTATGCAATATAATGCCTATGAAATTAATTTAAATCAATTAGTAATAACAATCTGTAGTTCATGCTAAGTGCAGCATTACATTAGACCAGATAAAAATAAAGAACATTATAAAAACTAATCACAAACCTAAAAAACAGCATTGCAGGACATCATATTGACCAATTTTCCCAAACAGGAAATAGAAACGCTAGGGAAAATGGAATATTATTAATTCAAACATTTTTCTTTAAGAATTTTAGGGATTTCTAAACATGTATGCCATTTTGGGATACTTCTTTTTTATAAATGTATCTGTTTTATTTATAGACATAACTAACTTCTGTTACTGATTTTAGGTTGTCTCCAAAATAATATATTATCAATAGTCACTAAAGAAAAATAAAATAACTTTCAGGCCAAGACCAAGGGTTGGGGGGCATTCAGCTGGTGAGTGACCACAAGGATTCAGCTGGTGATTGACCACAAGGATTCAGCTGGCCTACCTCCACGCCTCTAGTGAAGGCATACTTAATGTCTGATGCAAAGGACCACAGCATTAGTATTCTGGCGTCAATGTACTAATTTTTTTGTTTGTTTTTTCAACCATTTTTTACTTCCACATTGATCATCACACATCTATGCAAAGATGAGAATTATTAAAGTTATATATTCATAGAGAGAGGTTAACCTTCTTAGAATTGGCCAATTAGGTACAATTAATTTTGTGGAGGCATAGAGGAAATAAAAATAAAGTTATTTTTCAAAACAATAACTTATTTATATCTGGACTATACACGAGATTAAGCAGACAAAATTTGACACTGCAGCTACTCATTTTGCATATAATAAATTATTTACTTAGATGCTTAATTTTATTGTTTTTTATATCTTTATTTCTTTGTTGATTCATATAGTTGAAACATCTTTTAAGATGAAAATGTGTTAAAGTCTTTCTTATGGAGCAAAAACTTTCTAAAAGAGGTAGTGAGAATTGTTTTACTCCAAAGATGAAGACCTGTGGCTTCTTGTATTCCTTGCTTGGTCATTATTTGTGTGACTGTCACATCCTAGGTGTCATTATTTTTTTAAAAAGTTAAAATAATTCAGACACAAAGCAGTACAAGGGTGCATACTGTATTTATATAACATACAAAGGCAATGCTGTTAGAAGTAGGACAGCAACTATCTTTGGGAGGGTGGGGAATGTGGTGATTGAAAAAGGGTAAGAGAGTTATTGGTTTCTGGAAATAATCTTTCTTTAATCTGGATGCTGATTGCAATACACATGGTGTGTTTTTTTAATGTAGTGAGCTATACACTTTAATTTGGTAGTTTTCTGCATGAATGTTATATTTCATTAAAAAGTTAGAAAAAAGGAAAGGAGGTTAAAGTAAATTTTTCTAACAGTCCCTTTTTTAAAACCAAATTCTACTATTCTGTGAAAACTGCCTTTTTATAAGAGGATGCCCACCATCAGTCAAACATGTTTAAACAACTCAGGGACATCGTTTTGAGCATTTATGAATAGACCGTGCAATAATAGCTTTCTCATCCTCACTTCTCATTTTCTCCTAATCTGCTGGAGGCTGGAAAAAAGACAAATAATCACATTTATTAATCAAGGGTTTGATAAGCTTGATTATTTGTTACTGTCAAATTTTGCAGTAAAACCCACTAAATATCTGAATGACTGCATTTGAAAGCTTAAAGTTGCCAGAAACCTGAATTTTAGCTAAATGAGGCTGCTCGGTACCTAGCTTCAAAGACCTTCACCTCAGAAAGGATATAAGATTTCTTTAATAGCCCTCCCTTTGTACAGGGAATTTTTTTTCTTTTTTTTTTTTTGGCAGGATCCTCAGAAGATTTTGCTGTTGCTGTTGTTGTCTCTTCTGAATATTTCCAAAGCTTTGCTAAAACAACTTTGTTGCCAACCTAGATCTTCTATTGTGGAGTATTTGTTAACAATATTATGTATTATTTTTAAAGCTTATATCCATTCTGCTACAATTTGTACACATTGATCTTAAGACTTTCAATTAGAAAAACAGAATAGGTCTACATCAGTGGTTCTCAATGTTGATTTTGCATTAGAGTCATCTGGTGTGTTTGCTTCATGCAAACACAAAGCTCCAAGTACCATCCTGAGAGTTTCGACAGGTCTAGAGTGGCCTGAGAACCCAGTATTTTTGCATAGCTCCGATAGGGGACATGGCTACACAGTCAGGTTTGAGATATGTGACTACATCTTCTCCTCCATGGAAGATGACCATTTTGTTCCCCCTCCTTTCCAAGGCACACAGCTCTGGCTTCTTCACCTGACCATGGGGTTATTTTACACATCTGTTATTACTCTGGTCACCATCCCCGAACTTAACTTTTTTAATCTGTTGTTTAAATGTGGCTACTGGGTGTGGAACTCAATGCTGCAGATGTGATACGACTAGAGTGGATGGAAACTTTTTTCTCCCTCATTATCTAGATTGTAAGCTTCTATTGCTGCAGTCTAGCAATATGTTTGCTTGTTAAATAATCATATTCTATTGTCGTCTTATGGCAAAGGTATGGCTAGTCATAAATCCTAGGGCTTTTTATCTGGATTTTCCTTCCTGCCTTTCTGCCTGAAAGTATTGTCTCCTTCCATCAAGAATCACAGAGTGTTACTTGGGGTTTGGCCCTAGAAATCCAGTAGGAAACACGTCAGACCCCGTCCCTGCCTTACCAGAATTGGGATTCAGATAAGCAAAGCCACAGTTACACTTTTAGACTAGTTCTAACCTAGGCTGTTCCAGCCTAATGAATGATTTAGGAATACCCCTAACTTGATCCAGAAACGATTTGGGGCTGTGGACAGGATTCTTGAAGGTGTACAGCTGAACTCATCTTGCTCACCTGGAGTGTAGGAATCTTGCCTGTGTTAATGGGGTAGGTTCTAGTATTTATATTTAACACCACCTGGAAGGGTTCTGTAAGTTGGAATGTTACAGGTATAGCAATAGGATTTGATGCGAATGACTGGACTTCGGCTACGTAGTGAGATCTATAACCATTTCATTATATGGTCTTATACTCTCCAGTCAGAATTTCAGAGTGGTAGAGGTAACCACTTATCTTCTGGTTTCTCTGAATCCTCTTTCATTTGCTTCCTTTCCCCCATGACTGTAATGAGGTGTCTGGGATGTGATTCAGCATGTATGACTGTTCTCAGTGAGCTGTTATTCATGCAGCTGCTTAAAGAACCATTCTGTAGTACTGAGCCATGCTTTCCTCCCAAGCTCGGGTTGTCTATTTGGTCAGATAGTGGGAAGAAGTGTGGGCTGCTGCTGCTGCTTTTTCTTTTTGGGTTTTGAAGACTCTGTTTTGTCTGTTTCCTTTGCTGACCCTCTCTGTTGTATGTGCTCCTGCATTTGGGTGGGCTTTAAAAATTCCTTTTGGATGCCAAGAGCCATTGTTCAATGGCATCCCAAAGCTAGGCCAACTCATGGAGCTCTGTCTGACATTCTCACGGGGACCTTGTGAAACATTTCTTGGCAGCGGGAGCCCTGGGGCCTCTCTGCCTAACCCCCTGACAGCCAGTGTTTGGTATGCTCTGCGTATATTATCCCTGATACATTTCCTTTTGTTGATTGGGGGCTAGAATTACAAGTCCATCAAGACCATTTTAAATCTCAGTTCTGTCATCTGTCTCAGCTATAAACGATCTGAAAATTTCATAGTCGTGGCTCCTTCAATATCATATAAATCCTGAATCAAAACACTGACAGATTCAAATTAACACAGAAAATTGAGAAATTTTCAGACACCTCTAAGTGACTATCAATACACTAAGTAGTTCTGTTTTGTAGTGACCATTCAGCTAGTCCGTATGTTTTGATTGTTGCTTTCAGCATCTTATATTGTAAAATATAAAATATATAAAAAGGTGCCCCAAACAAAAACAAACAGCTTCATAAATTTTCACAAAGTAAACTGTATAGTTTCTACCCTCCTTGGGAAATAGAAACTCTTCTTCCGACAGAACTTAGTCGTTACTCTTCTTCCTCTCACACCAGATTTTTATGCATGTCACTGTTTTTGCTTTATAGTTTTAACCCTTAGGTACAAGAGTTTAATTTTGCTTGTTTTTTGAAGTCTATGTAGATGAAATCATTATCATGTCTTCTTACTACTCCTGGTGGTCTCTTTTGGGAAACAGGAGTTCTTAATTTTCATATAGTTTAATTTATCATTCTTTCTTACATGCTCCTCTTACGTGAGGAACATTCTTTGTCTACCCAGATCATGAAGATCATCTCCTATTTTGCCTTTTAGAAACTTTACCTAGCTTTGTTTTTCACTCATAACTTTCCAATGAATCTGAAATTAATTATCTTTTGCTAGGGGACCAAGATTCATTTTATCACTATGGAGAACCAGTATCCCCAGAACTGTCTATTGGGAACTCTGCTTTCTCAGTACTTTGTATTTGCCCTTTGTTGTTAATGAAGCATCCGTGTATGAGGGGATTGCTTTTGATTTCTCTGGTCTGTTATACTAGTCTACTTATCTTTGTACTAAGATTACAGTGTCATAGTTACTACAACTTTGCAGACTCGATACTTGAGACAACAAAACTCCCCACCTTTGTCTTCTTCTTCAAGAGCAACTTGCCTACCCTTGATCATCTGCATCGATATACACATTTTAGAATCAGTTTTTCAAAACAACAGTGTTTAAAGAAATACAAATATGCAAACAAAATTATGTTGGAATTTTATTTAGTATTGTGTCGAATCAACATAGGTGCATTAATATCTTTAAAATATTGAGTCTTCCAAACCATGAATGTGGCATATCACTTTATTTAGAACATCTTTGATTTCTCTTATTAATATTTTATAGTTTTCCATGTTGGAAATTGCACACAGGTTGTTAAATTTATTTCAAGATATTTGCATACTCTTTTGGGGGTGCAAGTAATATGTTTTTCTAACTTTTCTTTCTTTCTTGTGTATAGAAATGCAATTGATTTTTGCAGCACTACCCTTTCATCTGGAAGCCTTGCAGAATTCAATTCTGAATTCTAATTTTTTTGCAGATATTTTTGGGAAAATATGTTCTAATTTTTTTATTTTTAACTCATATAACTAATTTACTTTTCTTGATTAACTGACTTGGACTTGCAGTACAATGTTGAATAGAAGTAGTAATAGCAAGAAACATTGGATTGTTCTCAATATCAAAAAAAAAAAAATCCTCCAACATTTTCACAGTTGGTATAGTAAACATTTTTATTATAGCCTTGTAGTATCGTTTCAAGTCAAGTAATGTGATGCTTCTGGCTTTGTTCCATTTGCTTAGGATTGCTTTAATTATTCAGGTTCTTTTGTGGTTCCATATGAATATTGGAATAGTTTTTAATTCTGTGAAAAAATGACAGTAGTAATTTGATAGGAATTGTTTTGAATCTATAGATTGCTTTAGGTGATATGAACATTTTAATGATATTGAATCTTCTAATTCATTAACATGGAATGTTTTTCCATATGTTTGTGTCATTTATGACTTATTTCAGTTGTGTTTTGTAGTCCTTTTGTAGGTGATTAGATGTAGGCGATTCCATCTAATCATCTCCCTGATTAGATGTATTCCTAGGTACATGTGGCTGTTGTAAATGGGATTGCATTCTTCATTTGATTCTCGGTCTAAACATTTGTGCATAGCAATGCTACTAATTTTTGTATATTTATTTTGTGTTCTAAAACTTTCCTGAAGTTGTTTATCAGGTCTAGGAGTCTTTTGGTGGGTTTCAAGGTATAGAATCATATCATCAATGAACACAGATAATTAGGCTTTCTCCTCCTATTTCAATGCCTTTTATTTCTCTCTTTTGCCTGATTGCTCTGGGTGGGACTGCCAGTACTATGTTGAATAGGAGTGGTGAGAGTAGATATTCTTGTCTTGTTCCAATTCTTAGAGGGGATGCTTCCAACTTTTGCCCATTCAGTATGATGTTGGCTAAGGGTCTGTCATAGAGGGCTTTTACTATTTTGAGGTATATTCCTTCAATGCCTAGTTTGTTGAAGGCTGTTTTTGTTTTGTTTTGTTTTGTTTTGTTTTGTTTTGTTTTAACCATGAAGGGCTACTAGATTTTCTAGAGTTTTTTTTCAAGTCTCTTAAGATGATCATATGGCTTTTGTTTATCTTTCTGTTTGCGTAGTGAATCACATTTATTGATCTGTGTATATTGAGCCATCCTAGCTTCCCAGGAATAAAGCCCACTTGATTGTGATGAATTATCTTTTTGATGTTCTGCTGGATTGGGTCAGCTAGTATTTTGTTGAGGATTTTTGGGTCTATGTTCATCAGACACATTGGCCTGTTGTTTTGTTTTCTTGCCTCCTTGCCAGATTTTCATTATCAGGATGATACTGGTTTTGTAGACTGCCTTAGGGAGGAATCCTTCTTCCTTGACTTTTTGGAATAGTTTCAATAGGACTGATAACCAACTCTTTTTGTATGTATAGGAGAATTTGGCTGTTTATTCATCTAGACCACTGATATTTTTGTTTGTAGATTTTTTATTAGTGATTTTGTTTTGTAACTTGTTATTGGTCAGTTCAGAGTTTCAATTTCTTCCCTGATTTAATCTTGGGAGGTTGTATGTTTCCAGGAATTCATCCATTTACTCTAGACTTTCTAGTTTGGGCACATAGAGATGTTTATAGTAGTCTCTAGAGTTTTTTTTTTTTTTTTTTTTTTTACGTTTCTGTGGGATCAGTTGTAATGTCACCTCTGTCATTTCTGAGTGTGCTTCTTTGGATTTTTTTTTTTTTTTTATTTGTTAATCTAGCTAGGAGCCTACCAAGCTTGTTTATTCTTTCAAATAACCAACTTTATGTTTCATTGATAGTTTGTATGGTTTTTTTTTTGGTCTCAATTTCATTTACTTTTGCCCTGATTTTAGTTATTTCTTTTCTTCTGCTAGCTTTGGGTTTAGTTTGTTCTGTTTTTCTAGTTTCTTTAGGTGCAATGTTAGGTTGTTATTTTGAGATCTTTTTTTTTTTTTTTTGAGATGGAGTCTTGCTCTGTCACCCAGGCTGGAGTGCAGTGGCCAGATCTCAGCTCACTGCAAGTTCCGCCTCCCGGGTTCATGCCATTCTCCTGCCTCAGCCCGCCGGGTAACTGGGACTACAGGCACCCGCCACCTCGCCTGGCTAGTTTTTTGTATTTTTATTAGAGACGAGGTTTCACCGTGTTAGCCAGGATGGTCTCGATCTCCTGACCTCGTGATCCGCCCGTCTCGGCCTCCCAAAGTGCTGGGATTATAGGCTTGAGCCACCGCGCCCGGCCTATTTTGAGATCTTTATGTCATCTTAATGATATAGATTTTTGGGGCTCTAAACTGTCCTCTTAACATTGTTTCTGCTGCTTTCAGAGGTTTGATATGTTGTGGTTCTAATTTTATTAGTTTCCAAGAATTTTTTTTAATTTTTGCCTTAATTTTATTATTTTCCCAGTTATTAAGGAGGAATTTGTTTAGTTTCCGTGATTTGCATGGTTTTGAGTTTTGCTTAGTATTGATTTCTATTTCTATTTCAATTCCACTATGGTTTGCAAAGATGCTTAGGATGATTTTGATTTCTTTGAATTTATTGAGACTTGTTTTTTACCAAGCATGTAGCCAATCTTAGAGTATGTTCCATGCACAGAGGAGAATAATGCATATTCTGTGGTTGATGGGTGTAGTATTCTGTAGATTTCTATTAGGTCCAATTGGTCAAGTGTCCAATTTAATTCTAGAATTTCTTTGTTAGTTTTCTGTCTTGATGATCTGTCTAATGCTGTCAGTGGGGTGTTGAAGTCCCCCACTAATATTGTGTGGCTGTCTAAGTTTTTTCCTAGTTCGTAAGAAATTATTTTATGAATCTGGGTGTTTCAAAGTTGGATGTGCATATATTTAGGATAGTTAAATATTTTTGTTGAATTGAACCCTTTTTCATCATGTCATGCTCTTTTGGTCCTTTTTTGTTGTTGTTGAAGTATATGTTATCCGACACAAGGATAGTGGCTTCTGCTCTTTTTTGTTTTTGTATTTGCATGACAGATTGTTCTCCAACCCTAGGCTCACGATAGGTTTTATTACATGTGAGATAGGTCTACTGAAGTCAGAATGAGGTTGGGTCTTTTTTTTTTTTTTTAATCCGATTTGCCACTCTGTCTTTTAAATGAAGCATTTAGGCTGCTTACCTAAATGAAGCATTTAGGCTGTTTCAAGGTTAATATTGATATGTGAGGTTTTGTTCCTGCCATAATGTGGTTAGCTAGTTGCTTCGTAGTCTTGATTGGGTAGTTGCTTTATAGGGTCTTTGGGCTTTGTATATATGTGTGCTTTGTGGTATCACATAGCAAGTATCATTCTTTCCTTTCCATGTTTAGAGCTTCTTTGACTATTTCTTGTGGGTTCAGTCTGGTGGTGATGAATTCTCTTAGTGTTTTGTTTGTTTGTTTTGTGATTTTGCCTGGGAAAGACTTTATTTCTCCTTCATTTATGAAGCTCAGTTTGGTGGGATATGAAATTCTTGGCTAGCATTTTGTTCAGAAGGCTCAAAATAGGCCCCCAGACTCTTCTGACTTGTAAGGTTTCTGCTGAGAAGTCCACTGTTAATCTGATAGGATTCCATTTATAGTTAATTTGGCCCTTTTCTCTAGCTGATTTTAAGATTTTTTCCTTTCACTTTCACCTTGGATAGTCTGATGACTATGTGCCTTTGGGATAATTGTCTTATGTAGTATCTTGCAGGTGTACTATGAATTTCTTGTATCTGCATGTCAACCTTTCTTTCAACATTGGAAAAATTTTCCTGAATTATGTATGACCTGAAATATGTTCTCCAATTTACTTACTTTTTATTGTTCTCTCTCAGAAATGCCAATAGGCTGTAGATTTGGCTGCTTTACATAATCCCACAGTTTTTGAAGGTTTGTCTTTGTCTGCCTGGGTTAATTCAAGAAACTGGTCTTCAAGTTCTAAAATTCTTTCTTCTGCTTGGTCTTGTCTGTTGTTAAGTCTTCCAACTGTATTTGAAATCCCTTTCATAAATTTTTCAATTCCAGAATTTCTGTTTGGTTCTTTCTTAATATAGCTATGTTGTCTTTCATATCTTGGATCTTTCCTCTGGCTTTTTTTTTTTTTTTGTATTGGATTTCAACTTTCTCTTGGATCTCATTGAGTTTCTTTGCCAACTATATTCTGAATTCTATATCTGTTCATTTCAGACATTTCAATCTGGTTAAGGTCCATTGCTAGGGAGCTAGTGTGATCCTTGTGAGGTGATGAAATACTCTGGCTTTTTGTATTGCTGGAGTTCTTGCACTGATTCTTCCTCATCTGAGGAAGTTGATACTTCTTTTTGTGAATATGCTATCACTTGGATAGGACTTTTTGAGTTTTAAATTCTTTTTCTTCCCTTGAGTTTATGACTGTGGTGTATGTTGTGTATGATTGATTGGCTTTGTTTCTGGGTGCCTTCGGAGTGTCAAGGCTCTGTACAGGCTCCTTGGTTGCAGATAAGTTTGAGCAGTGGCTATTTCAGGTACTGCTTGTTGAGGCAATGCATTTTTTTTTTTTTTTTTTTTTTTGGTAGTGTAATTCAGGATGCAGTTCAATAGATGGCCCTTAATGTAACCACTGTCAGGTAGACTCTCAGCATGTGCTTAGCCTCAGTGAGGGCAGAGCTGCTAAAAAACGTCAGAAAATACCCTCCTCCAGTGTGCCCTTGCTTTCAGTGATTGTAGAGCCATTGGAGAAGTATAAAAAGTCCCTCTATCCAGCGCATGTTCAATAGTCCCCAGTGGGAATAAACACTGCCATGTCTGCAACAGTGCACTGGGGCGGGGCGCAGGAGGGAAGAGATGACCCCCTCTTCATGTCTGTTCCTGGGCTTTGGTGGCAGCAGTTGGCACCACATCCATGTTTCTTGTGGCCCAGGGGGCTGCAGTCCTCCTCCCTTAGGGGCAGTTCACACTAAGTGTTAGATCTCCAAGGGACCCACAGCTCCCAGAGGATCCACTGCTTCTCTGGGCTTGCCAAAGTCAGAGCGGGTTGCAGCATGCATCTGTGGGTGGCCGGCTGGTATGGCTCAAGAGTAGAAGGTTCCCAGGGAGGAGAGTGGCACCATGTGTACACAGCCAGTATGCTGCCCTTTGTTTTAGCCTGTGTGTGACAAGAGTGTGGCATGGCTACACGAGCTAGTCATCCAGTTCCCTGTTCCCAGGAAGATCTCTAACTGCCACCAATAGTGTTGCCCTAGGTTGTGGGGGCAGAGGGACTCCTCAAGTAGGCTCCTCACTTAGCAGTTAGCAAGGAGAGTGTCAGAAGGGTGAGAGAAGCAGAGAAGTGTTTCCACCTACCCTTTCTACTGGGCACTAAGCTTCTCGGGGATCTATCTCAGCAGACTGCTTTTTTTTTTTTTTTTCACTGTTTATCCCAGCATCTTTGCATGGGCTCCCTGGTGGGTCCTGGCTCTCCTCCCTCCGTTTCCACTCAAACCTTAGCGCAATTCACTAATAACTTTAATCTTCCTTCTGAAGAACTAGTATACAATGTCCCTCGTCAGTCATCTTGAAGGGGAAAAAAAATGTGTAATTGTTTTAAAGCCTGTTTTTGATGACTAATATCTGGAGCCCCTGTGGTTGCTCAGTTCTGTTTCTATTTGCTGTTTACTCATCTTGGCTTGTTTTTTTAAAAGTGTTTTGTTATTTCGGTTTGTTGCTAGTCATTGTATTAGCAAAATATTTTGTAGAAATAATTTGCAGCCTAAATGATATTATATTCTACCCTGCTAGGTCCCTCTGATTCCATCAATCCAATTTCAGGAATCAAGATGATTAAATACTATGCTGTGGTCTTCAGTACAACCTGTTTTCTTGCAATTTACTATAATTCCCAGGATTCTGATGTTTCTGATTCCAACAGTATGCAAAGGACTTTCGTCAGGGCTCCCAGTGTAGCCTTGAAATCCAATCCCTTTCTCACTAATGAGATGGCCCTTTTAGGGAGGCATTAAAAGCCCCATGAAGTCTTTTACACTCTCACCTACTACCATTGAAATGAGAAAGTGTACTAAGAGAATAACAGCTCCAAAATACTCAGTAGTTCTTTATCCTTTTGTTAACTTCCCAGTGTCATCAAAGATATTTAAAAAAATATTTTGTCCAGCTTTGATAGCAGTCTTTGACAGGAGTGCTGGTTGAATTACCTACCTTGCTATTATCAGATATAGAAATCTCCCAATTTATATATTTTTCTCTATCCATGGGTACAGCTAGAGGCATTGCCAACTCCTTCCTGAAATCAAGAGACTTACTAATGATTTTCACAATGACAAGTGAATAATTAGCTTTCATGAAAAGAGAAAATGATTAAATTCACTTGGCTTTATTTTAGTGACTTTATTCAAGTTCCATTGATCACAATGTTATAGTGTGTGTGTGTGTGTGCAGATATATCGTGAAATGGTGCTCTTTCACAGGTTTTTAAGTCGTTATTCATGTTATTCACACTTAACCAATTGAAGCTCATTTTTCCTTCAAGTGGTGGTTTTGATAACAAAAATATGCCATGTACCAAACGGCCATCAACAAGGATTCTGCATAATTCATAAAATTCACTTTTTCTGTCACCTTTGTAAAGCTTAGTGTTCATACAAGCATTATTATTAGCTTCTCCTATGAAATTAAACTACAGCAATGTTTTTTAAATGTGTATCTTGGGGAACTATTACTGAGGAGATAGTATGTGGACACATGTGCTACCATGAGTTCCCGCTTTTCACTGCCATGGCAAATTAATGGAGAATACTACTTGTCAATTTACACACCACAGATTATCTTGGGGTGGCTCTGATGAAGAAGTTTAAGTGTCACGTGATTCATGGGCTATAACAGTGGAGAATGGTGGTAGGGTCAGTTGAGACAGTGGGATAGTACACCTTGGCAATGGGTATTATTTTAAAACTGACATTGTTTAGAATTGTTGTAGCATATGACTTATAAAAGAAAGAGTAACTTGTAGTTTGATTTCTTATTGTAATCTTGTTTTAAGCCTTCCACAGATAATACACTCTCTTAATGTCTATCCTCAGAAATTTCTCCTGCCTTGAGATAAGGGGCTCAAATCTAGGCTAAAAGCTCATGAGAGGGTAAACTAAAAATATCTGAAGACTATGGTTGCTATTTTATGATATAATTTTAGTGTTTTAAAAACAAACAGTAGAATGCATTAAAGCATAATTAGTATTTACATATTTTCCTTTAATACTTATGTGAATACATACTCTGATCTAATAAATAAAATCAGAGTAAATGACTTGGTAAGTCAAGAGGAATATGAGTCTTTTCAGATTAATATCTCAGTGGTAAATGCAAAGAACTCTATCTTAAGATTCAAGTGACCGTTTAAAACCTTAACCTTTGAGCCTCAGTTTCTTCATCTGAAAAAATACTTAAGACTTTTTAACTACTTCCCAAGATGCTTATGAGATTAAGAGATATAGCAAGTGAAAGCATTTTGAACCTTGTAAACCTGTGTACAACATAAGCCCATATTTTATAATAACAATGAGCAAAGATATAATAAAACACTTTTAATGGGACATTTTTACACATATTAAAATGTTACTAGCAGTTTCTGTAAAAGGATTTAGTTTTACATTATTTCCTCAATCTCAGACTATATCTGCTTCTGAGACTATTCTATTTTTATTATTGAACTAAATTTATACAAACAAATATCCTGCTGTCTACATTCAGCCCTTTAGAAAATAACCTATTGTCAGGCTGAGGCAGGAAAATTGCTTGAGCCCAGGAGGCGGAGGTTGTGGTGAGCTGAGATCGCACCATTGCACTCCAGCCTGGGCAACAACAAGAGCAAAACTTCGTCTCAAAAGGAAAAGAAAGGAAAAGGAAAGGAAAAATAATCTATTGTCATATATTTGTTTAGTATCCTAGTATATACTTAACCAAAAAAAAAAAAAAAAAATCCCGGTATAGAAAAAACAAGAACACTATCCGTTCCCCCATTTATTCCTAATTTTATCTAATATACTTTGAGTTAAATGATACAGATGCAACCACGATTATGCCTCCAAAATTAGTCCAATTTCATTGGCATTTTTATGCGATTGAACTTTAAATTTTTGACATCTTTTATTTCATATTTTCATTTAGAAAATAGCTTCATTTTTCATACTGTATATTAAGTTTTGTTTACATTTATCCATATAAATATTATTTTTATTCACTTTTTCATGATAAAATAAAATTTACTAGAAATATTTGATAAGAAAGAGTATAGTAAGTTTAAATTATATAATCAAAGTAAAAATGAAGAGAAGGTAGATAAAATGCATTAAAGTTTTGTCAGTTTCTAAATTTTGAAGCATGTCTGATGCTGCCACTATGATATAAAAAGGCATTGTTGATTTCTAATAATACACTATTTCATGGGGTGAAAAAATGGTGTATGAAAAATTTGGAACCAGTCATTTTGAAGAAGACGTACTGAAAACATTTTGTTTTGGTACCCAAGATTAAAAAAAAATGATCCTCATAGTTTTAGGTTATCGCTTTTTCGCAACTAAAGATGTGTGTATGTGTGTGTGCACATGCGTGTGTGTGTGTGTGCACGTGTGTGTTTCCCCCAAATATAGTCATTGCAATAGCCAAGGCTTTTATGCTTTTCTTTAGGTTCTGGTATTATTTTCTTCAATCATTTCTTCACTAGTTTTCTTCCAACAATATTTCCCCCCCACCCCTTCCCATTCCCGTTTTTAAACCACAGCAACAGATGGATTTTGAGCAATCAAATTTTCTGCTTAATGTCTAGAGTGGCTTCATATTATGGAACAGAATTTTTTCAATATCTACAGTGTTTGGCAAGGTTTTTGTCCGACACATGTAGGAAAACTTGTTCAATACTTGGAATCACAGAATTCTTTTAGATCTCTACACTCTTGGTTAACTTATCAAATAGAGTGTTAACATGTTTTAGTTTAGTAGGGAACCAAACTTTTGTTGAAATTAACTCTAAGGGGCACTCTTGCTGAAGTAGTTTATATCCGATCCCATATAGAGGTCTATCATATGAGCAGATGACATAGAGGAGTCTGGCATTTCAAGTACCACTAATAGTTACTAACATAAAGGAGAGATAATTCACCTCATATTTTTAAACTTTACGCTTTGGATTCAATGGGAAAAGATGGAATATACAGCCAAATCATTGAGATCAGTGTCATGGATTTCATTTTGCCACTTACATATTCTATATTTTGAATATACCATAATTCTATAAGCATCTATTTCCCCATCTCTAAACCAAAGTTAAATTAGTTGGACACTGAATTCTTTCTTTGGAAAAAGCGACAAAATATTGGAGAAGGTGTAAAGGCCTAGACGTTCCCCCCCCCCCCCCCCCCGCCCCGTTCGTGTACAGTACTCTCTCTTAGTTGGTTGTATAAACCAGCAATCTAAAGGGCTTTTGATGACATAAATGGCTGAAAGCCACATGGTTGTGGAGTCAAATATGCCCTTAGGAAAGATATTTGACTTCTTTCATTTAAGAGAAATGGAGTACATTGAAAAGAAATATGCTAAACAAGAATTTTGAACATTAAGCACTGGCACAAATTCAAAATATTTAAGAATTGGAGAGGAAAGCATTTCCTTTGAAATGTTCTCTAGAACTGTTTCTACTTTAACAACAATACTGTGCAATATTAAATGATGTTTAAGTTTAACTGCTATAAAGAATTTTATTTTTGTAAAGAAAGTTGTTTTACTTCTCTCTTCTATTTCAAAACCAAACATCTTGAAAGTGCTACATATACTTACTGTCACTACCCCTGCACCCCCCACAGCTCAACTTCCTGCCATGGGGATTTTATTAAAACCACTTCACTGAGACTGCTATTGCCAGGGTCACCAGTGACCTATTTTTTGCCAAATGCAATCGACGTATCTCATTCACAGTTTTATTTGACTTCTCTGCAGCACTAATGCTCTGTCTTGAAATGCCCTAATCTCTTAGCTTTCTTGGTACCACCTTCTATGCGTTTTCAGATTTTTCTTCCATTGTTCTGACCTTTTCAGTCTCTTTTTTGGGGTTCCTCTTCTCCCTCCATCCCTCAATAGTCTGTTCAGAGCTGCTTCTTTCTCTTACCAACCACCATTTGTATAACTCCATCTAAGGCTCTATGTGAATTGTTCCCAATTATACAGCTTTTCACAGATTTGCCACATGATTTGAGATTATCATATCTAGCAGTCATCTAGATCGTTTCACTTGGATCTCCCACCAACACTTGAATTGTAACATTGCCACAACAGAACTCATCCGATTTTTGCCCAATCTGGGTCATCTTTCTGTGAGCCAATCAGGAACTTGGGTTTCATATTCATCACACTGCTTATTCACCAAGGGATTAATAATTCTATATATTTGCTATATGTATCTAAGTAACCATTTAGTCCTTTTTGTCATCGTTGCCATCATTGCCTCCATTATCTCTCAGTTGAATAGCTGTAATTGTTTCCTGTTCTGCCTACCATTGTTCTAGTCTCTCTACACTAGTCATTGTGATATTTCAAAAATGCAAACATAATTATATTAATTTTATTTTCAAAGCCCTTTTGGTGCTTTCCAGTTGCTGTTAGGATAATCTCCAATTTCACAGATAAGTTGAATAAGTCTCTGCGTGATCTGCTTTGGACTCTACCTTGCTTTCTAGCCTCATCTCTTATCACTTTCTCCTCTTCTTGCCCTGCCATTCATAATAATGAATACCTTTCCTTTTCTGAGACACTCCTGCTCCCTTTGGGCCCTGTACCTTTAACAAAAGGACTTTTCTTCCTAGAACTACCATTTCATTCCCCAGCCTCTCATGTTTGGCTGACTCTTATGTAAAGACTTCATGTCTCAAATCAGCAGCATTTGGGGAAGTCTTCCCTAATATTCCACCTGCTGAGCCAGAGTAAAGTGCCCTGCTATGTACTTGCACAGATCTTTACTTTCCCTAAATAGCCCTCATTATTCTTTCTATCTCTCCCAAGGGTACCTAATCTCCACAAAAACAGAGACAGTGTAGATTGTGTACAGCCTGGTATCTCACCCTTAGCAGGATGCCTGACACATAGTAGGTTTTCAGCAACTATTTATGTTTTGTTTTGTTTTCATATCGTTTCATTTGTTCGGTTTTTATTTGTTTCATCCCACATAGACTATGTTTTTGCATAAAACATGATAGAAGCTTCAGTGATTACTAGGGGTCATTGACCCTAAATTATAAGATCAGTTTGTTAGAGTCGTGAAAACAATCTTTGAATACTGAAACATATGAACATGGATACAATGGTTTTCTGTTAATGGATAGGGGCCATTCAGCCTGGGCAAGGCCTAAATTGAGGTCATATAAAACATGTGCAAACTGTGATTTTATATAATGATGGTGATGATGATAATGATGGCCGTACCAAAATAAATGTCATTCTAGCACTAAAGACCAGACATAAGTTATTATTTTCAACCTGGCAATCAGCAACACTCATAACGTATTATTTTCAGAATATAGTATCAATAGCATGAGGGTCATTATCCTAATCAAATCATAAATATTCAGAGGCATTTTAAACATCTAGTTTGTGGCTTCCTTAAGCACGTTCAACTCACAGTTTCCCTCTCTGCTTCTTGTTTAGTAGCTAGGAGCTAAGAAGAGCAAGAGAAATGAAAGGAAATGAAATTCGTGTCTTCTAATTTTGCTTACGGCAATTCTATTTTCAAAAAGATGAGGGTGATGTGGGCAGGAATAAGATAATCAATAAATGAGTTTGAGAGACTCTTTTTGGAATTCAATTACGTTCTTCCTGTCCCCCAGAAGGACAATTAATCATGAATAAGTTATAAGTTAGACTTGCCTTTGTGTACAGGCAACCCTGACTCACAAACCAAATATACATATATCACTTGAGGGTTTTTCTGAAGAAATCCACTGCCCTCTCTGAAAATAAAATATAAATTATTGCTCCCTGTCACATTCTTTTAGACAATGGAGATTTGTAAGCACCTTACAGCATGCACTACCTGAGGATTGTGCTTTTACGAACAGCAAACGTGAAAGAAAATACACAGTGAAAAGCAGGCAAGTTCATGCCAGAACTGAGCATAACCCAGTTTTCCCAGGATGCCTGCAAAGGGAGTAATCTATTTATTGTATGATATTAGCAGATTTGCTCATTGAAAGCAAACTCATTTGACTTAATATGTGCATGGAAATCTTGATGAGATTGACCTGAGCCTCACTTGCTTGAAATCAGAACCAAGTCCTCACCTTATATCTGTTGTCTAATGATAATGCATAGATATTTCAACAAAGCTCATGCTATAGGCAAACCATTGTTGATATTAGCTTAGAACACTTTCAGCTATATTTTTTCCCTGGAAATTAGTGTTAAAATATTCATATGCAACCTCTTAGAGAAGCCATTTGGTGTTTATGCCCTCTTCTCACCAAACTATCTTTATCTTGACCTTGTAAGAACATGTGCCAAAAATTAAAAACAAATGCAGTCCTAAAAATGTTTTAGAACTTGGTTCCCAGTTTTCCATTTCTGTGACTTAGAACTGAATATAGATGAAGTTTTGAATTCTGAATTCCTGAAAAAGTCAACAAATTAGTTTTTATTTTAAAGCACTAATGAAATATGTATATAAGGATAAATGTCATTATTCAAAAGCAACTTTTAATCTTGATTCTTACGGGGGACATGTTTAAGGCTCTTCTCAACCCTACTCACATGCTAATCTCTGTAAGTCACAGAAGTTGCAGTGGTTG
Organism: Piliocolobus tephrosceles; assembly: GCF_002776525.5. Classification (NCBI taxonomy): domain Eukaryota; kingdom Metazoa; phylum Chordata; class Mammalia; order Primates; family Cercopithecidae; genus Piliocolobus; species Piliocolobus tephrosceles. The sequence goes on along the minus strand of NC_045444.1, from coordinate 35,720,780 downwards.
TGAGTTTTTGCTTCTTTGTGTGATTGTTTTTGTTTTGTTTTATCGTTTTTGAGACAGAGTCTTGTTCTGTCACCAGGCTGGAGTGCAATGGCACGATCTTGGCTGACTTCAATCTGCACTTCCCAGGTTCAAATGATTCTCCTGCCTCAGCCTCCTGAGTAGCTGGGATTACAGGCATGCACCACCATGCCCTGGCAATTTGTGTATTTTTAGTAGAGATGGGGTTTCACCATGTTGGCCAGTATGGTCTCAATCTCTTGACCTCATGATCTGCCTGCCTCCCAAAGTGCTGGGATTACAGGCATGAGCCACCATGCCTGGCCATCTGATTGTTTTTAAGTGTAATAAATGATGGGCTGCTGCATTCCACATCTCTGGGAATGGTTAGAAAATCTATAGTTTTTATTGGGGAAGAAGCTATGATGGAATTTTGTCAGAAAATATCTGGTTAAGTCTATGAAAAGACTTGATTTTTGGATGTGATAAACCAGCTCTGCCTAAGAGGTTGTTACTAGTGGCCTCCTGTCCATATGTAGATTGTTCACTACACTGAGGCTCTGCCCCCCACAGTAAAACACCGAAGGAGAGACAGACTTTGCCTGTACTCTGGCATGGCTTGGGAAGGGCAGGTTCTATCTTTGGGTGTAGTCATTACTGCCCCATTTTGAAACAACTTTTGTTCCTTTCTTATCCCAAAGCGTCTCTGTGCTGAGTTCTAACTGTTTTTGTGAACTTTGAAAAGACCTCTGATTACATTTATGATTGAGTCAAAATACAAGAATGAAAATTGATTTCTTAGAAGTAGCATTAAATAATGCAGTTTAGTTCTCTTCCCTTTATAATACTATCAACATCTAATTTCAATTTATTATAATAACAAAAAATATATCTTAATATATGTTCTGGGTAGAAAAGTCATCTCTCATAGACAAATGCTATTCCATGTCTATATTTTTATGTTGGAATTCTTACTTTTTAAGCTACTCTCAGTGTTAATAGGATATTAAGAGGATTTCAGAAAAGCTGATATTTTGAAGCAATAGTTTAGTTCAAATGTGGCACCAAATATTTATTTTCTTAGTTAATCAAAGCTAGTCATCTTATTGATTAACTCATTTCAGGCCATTTAAATATTTATTTTTAAAATGTTCCTCGTACTAGGGAATAGAGTGTGGCTTCCAGACATGGGATAGGTAACTAGGGCACAGAGTGAAGAGGAAGGCTTTCTATAGAAATTTTGTGCTTCTGCTACTTGAACCATGTATACATGACCTTCTTAAAAGAAACGTTACATGTTTTTAAAAAAGGCAACACATTTTTCTCGATATAAATTATGCGTATGTCCTGATGGTCAAAACTACTTTCCAAGTGGAGGAGGTCATTGATAATATAAAATTGTGAAGAATTCAGATTCATTTTCATTTTCTCAAAAGCCTATATATAAATAGACCATAGAAGTAGTTTTTGTGATATCAAAAGTAAAGATGTTTGGATCAGATTAAAATGTGTGGTTTGATAGGGAGAGGAAAATTACTCTATAATCTTGAGCCTAGAATCTTAGGAAGTTGTGGGGATTATCATACATAATCCACAAAGTTGAGATAAAAGGATGGAGGTACTCCTCCAGTACACATTCCAGAGAATTTCCAGGGTGCTCCTTGGCCTGCAGGTCTCCTACACATGGTCTGCATTGGCGATCGAGGGCCTGGAAGCCATAAAAAATACTAACATATACAGGAAATGGTTGTAAAGAGATAAGCAAAAATGTCTTAACAAAAGAAAAATCAAATGCCCCTATTCATTATAATCATTTGGGGAAGGAAAAGGGAGAAGAAAAATGGAAACTGGCTCCTATAGATGAGATACTTACCATATGGGGACTGAATATTCATTTACATGCTTTAGTTGACATGATCAGGGATGTTTGTCTACTTCTGGACCCCTTGTTAAATAATTATCATTTATAAGTTTGTATGAGGAGTACATGTGTGTGGCCTTTTCTATCTGGATTGCAGGCTTTTGGAAAGGAGGTACAATGACTTTTGTTTGGTAGGCACAGGATTAAGAGTATGCACTTAAGATCAAATCCTTGCTTCACCACATGCAAGGTGTATATTTAGGGCAAGGTAAATAAACTCTCAGACCATCAGTTTCCTCTTCTGTAAAATTAGATAGTAACACTATGTACCCCAGAGAGTAATTTTGAGGATTAAATAAGTTAATATTTTTAAAGCAGTTAGAACAGTGATTGGTACATAGTAAAGTGCTGGATCAACGTTCGATAAAGAAAAATACATGTAAGTAATATAGTAGAAGTTGGTTTAAGTAAAGTCCACTCAATTAATTAATGTCCTATTGGCTCTAAAAAGCATTAGTCAATGCTTTAAGACCCTAAATACTCATGGTTATTAGGTCATTCTTTTGTTTACCACTGCTGTCACCAGTAGAATTGTTTGCATATCGAGACTTCGTTATGTTTATTCCCTATATATGACAGTTACTTTTGTTTTGTTATTACATAACTAAATCTTATAAGTAAGCCTATTAAATATGCACTCAAAAGACAGTTGTTTGTATGAGAACTAGGTCAAAGGCTTTGGAGAACCTTGATAAAGATAAGTTGTTGCTGTTGTTGTTGTTGTTTTTAAATGCCTTGGATTAGGTGTTACTGGAGCAATGAACAGATTGGGGAAAAACCAGAAATTATTTTCCAGATGTCTATAAATTCTGGCCCCACTGAATAGAAACTGGAATTGGAAATTGTGGACAATGTACTGTAGAGGTGGCTTGTATAAGAAAGACAACATAGAATTCTAAGGGAATGATTCATACTCAATAGTAAGGCTTGGTTTTATAACAAAAGTTTGGCAAAATAATAGTTTTTTATATTTTGAAGCTAACGGAAAACATATTTAATCATTATGAATTTTTTAAATGGCTATTTGAATAAATAAAAATTTTAATACCAGGTAAGAGGGTTTCTATCATACTAAAGACTACTTGAAATAGATTTGGAATGAATAACTGCCTTAGGTTTGAATCCAGGCTCTGCCACTTTACTTGCTATGGGACCCTGGGAAAATAGCTTATTTAACTTCTCTAGTAGTCAGGTTTTCTATTACCAAAAATAAGGTATTGATAATACCTATGAGGTCATTAGGAAGATGCAATACATCAAAAGAAAGCACTCAGCACAATGCCTGGCATGGTAAATATTGCTACTGTTGAAACTATGCTTTTCTGAACTTCATTCATTACCGAATTTAGTATCTTATGCATACGCTTATGTATGTTCATAATGTTTAGGCAATGATAATGATTAAATTATTCGACAGATAATTATTGAGTATACTATTTGTCAAACACTAACATATGGTAGGAACAGAGTCATGAATTAAGACACAATTTTCTGCCCCCTTTGAGAAGCTTTTGCATTATCCAGAAGTTAGATTAGAAATCACAATGAACCCAATCATTATTGATCTTGTCTTGTGGCCAAACACTAAATATATATGTATATAATGTATAAATATATATATATATTTAATGCAGTATTAATAATGATGGATAAGGATCTAACTGTTAGAGTTGCAGGTTTCAGGAAATGTTCATTCATCCTGTCACTCAACAAACATTTATTTATCAGGAAAATAGAGTCAAGGTAGGCAATAACAGCATGCAAAGTAATAACTATACAAAAATAAAATATAAGCGAGCATCAAAAAGGGAGAGAAATGACAGCAAATTCATGTGGACATGCAACATATTTCTAAACACTTCTAAAATACTTTACCCATGTATAAATCTAAAGAGCCTGCCCATAAAACCACACATGATGTCAAGAAGGATAAGCTTCTACAAGTTGATGGAAGTATGTGCTGTGGATATGAGCATGGATATCAGGAACGAGACTGAAGTCCTAACAACACCTTATTAGCTGTTTGACACTGAGAAAATTATAAACCTATTAAAATGGTAAGCTGCCTAGAACAGTGCCTGGCAGGGTAATGCCTCAGAAGGTGGCTGTTATTATGACAGGTAAGAATTAACACTACACTCGAGTTGCATGGAAAGTGCCAAAATGCATCTTCTAGACCACAGGCAGCACAAACACTTCTTGAGAACCCTTGCCTCGACTTTAATGGAGTTGGTAGCTTGGCTCTGTGCTATGCTTCTAGGTTGACTTACTGAGACAGCTGTTTGGTTTGTTTAATCTGGTCTACATTTTAATCAAAGAATGTCTGTATGGTGTATGGTTCAAGAAGTTAAACTCACTTAGAGACATTAATCCTGTATTTCCAAAGAAAGTCTTTTGCTGTTTTTGTCGTTTACATATTTGTTTATTTGGTTTTGTTCAATTCTGAGGATGTGGGGTGACTCCTGATACTAGATTGCAGATTATTTTAAACTTATGTCTGTCACTCCACAAATCCTTCAAAAATATGTTACGTAGACCTTCCATAACATAGCCAACTCCTCTGATCACCTCCTGGATAATAATCTAGAATATTTGATGATTACTGATAATTTTTGAGCTAAATTTTTTTCTCTGTGGATTAGCTATGTATTCCAACACCAACTATAGATACCTTGTTCTACCAACAAAGTCCATGTCTAATAAATATTTGTTAATTGATTTATTTTGCTGAGTGATTGCACTGCGAGGCCTCATGCAGTGTCCTTATGCACAGCTGTGTAAACTCTATTGAATAAAACTAAAGCTTGCCACATTCTAGGAGTAATAAGGAACAAGTAAGCCAAGGACCTTGTCTCTAACATGTCATCCACCAAACAGTCGTAACATCTTACTAACATAAAAGAAGCTTCAGGAGAATATGAGCAATATGACAAAAAAGCAAAATCACTCAAAGTATTAAATGGAATAGTAAAGTATCAGAAAGTATGCGTCTATTAATAAGGGGAGGAGAGAAAGAGCAAGAGAGATCATTTTCAAAATGCAAGTTAGAATTAAATGCAATTTCATAAAGTCCCCGTGGTTTCAGCTCCACCAGTGTAAAATTTCAAATCAAAGTGCTAGGAGGCTGATGCACTTAAATTAGATCCCTAGATATGCTTCTGGGTTTAACAAGCGACCTTACTCCTTTAGACAGACACACTGGGAGAAGGAGGAATTGCTCTGCAGCGGCTAGTGTATGACAACTTTAACTATCTCCTATGTCCTTTAGGGAGAAGGAGGAATTGCTCTGCAGCAGCTAATGTATGACAACTTTAACTGTATGTTCTCTGATCTGTACAACACAGTAATAACTGGAGGAAAACTGAAAATCTCATCTTATCATATTAATCTCTGGACAGACTTGTTCCATGAAACAATTTTGGAAAAATTAGCTTGCATGTTAGAGTTCTCAGAAAATCATCTGGCTTTCATTTCTGATGTGGAGATGATTAGTTCTATAGAAAAATGAGTTGACTGGTTTTCCCACCTTCTTTCAATCCTAAGCATTTTCCAATTTAGGTCTAAACTTGTTGTTTGTACTTATGTAACAGACAGAAGCAGAAATGGCATTATATATGCTCTTTCTTGACTAAGCCCAAATAAGCAAGATGAAGTGACATAAAAAGGAAGACACCTAAACTTGTTCTTGGGCTTGCTAAAATGCTATTTCCTGCAAAGAATTTTGCATGGGGGTTCTCAAAAAGTTACTTCTCTGTCCCATTTCCTAGCTCTTTGCTTCCTTCAATTACTCTCCAGCCAAAGCCTTCCAACTTTGTCTCTTACCCAGAGAGAGAAAGAAATTGACCTGCAAAGGAAAGGTAAAGAGGAAGAGATGGAAAAGAAGGAAGTGGTTCTGAATGCCATATTTTCACAGGAGCTGCCCAGAGCAAGAAAGTAGGTCTTGCTATCATCAATGATAAAAGAAACCCCATTCACTGTGACTGTCAAGAGGCTTTGGCCTTACTTTACAGAAATCACATTCTAGATGATTTTACAAAGCTTGAAAGGTGGCACTGAGGAGGAGTACACCTTTGAGATCAGAAGGAACTCCTCCTCCTCCCCTCTTGAGCTTAACTCAGCACAAAGGGAAAAGCTGATATTCTGGATTTCAGTTCTCACTCTGTTCCACTCTCACCTTACATGTACTTCATTCACGGTGGACTGGACTTGCATGTCCCGAGGGAAGCACAGAGGGTGTTTTGTTTTGGGTTTTGCTTTTGTGTCTACTTAGTCTATTTCTACTTCCCTGTTCCTCAGCCCATATAGAAGCAGATCTGAGAACCAGGATTTTAGTTGAGTCATTCAAAGACTTGAGCGGAAAAATATTTTAGCTGCAAAGCTTAGATTGAAAAGTTTGCACTTATTTTTATTTTATTTTATTTATTTATTTATTTTGGTACATGGCGAATGAAGTGAATACACAGCTAACATGAAAAAGATTCTTCCTTCAGACACACAAAAGCACACATACACATGCACATACAAGTGGAGTATCTGTCTCAGCTCCCTTATGCCTTATTTCCTTATTTCCTTTCTAAATTCCTGATTTTGTATATGGCATGCTCCCATTTTTAATCTTGCATCACTTTTTTGACTCCTGAGTGTGCTTGATGAACTAGGCTTTCTACCCACCATCCAGCTGACAGCTCTCACATGCTGGAGCTAAAGGGACTGTTTCCTGGAGAATAAAGTAGAAATATGCTAAGGAGTCCTTGTGGTTTGAATGGAAATTCCCATATGTGCCTTTAATATCCTGAGGATAACTAATTAATCATAACGGGATAATTTAAGCAATAAAATATTAAAGTTTTTAGCATATATTATATTATTTCAAAACATAGAGAAAGATGGCTCTGTTAACATAAGAAGTCTGGAACATATCATGTATTTCTGTCCCTTCCAATAAGAAATTTGTAGAGAGGTCATTAGAAAAAGAAACAAGATACTCTCATAGTGATTCATTAAGTTATTCACCACACAATGATTCTTTTAACAACTTCCATCTTTTACTTATATGTAAGGCAGCATGCTAGTTAAGACCAGGACTAAGGTGAGTAGTGTAAGACATTCACCACAGTGCAAAGTTGAAGGGGACACCAAAAAACTCAGTAATCAAGATAAATAATAATTCAATGCAATATTTTTAACATAATGCAAAAAGAATCCATGATTAACAAAATATCAAAATTATACCTAAAAACAGGATATGGCAAGGCCAGAATTGAAGTGACACAAATGAGATGAATTCATGCAGGCACAGAGTCAGATCCTGTCTTCACCCAAAACATGAATATTTTGTTCAACATGAATTTATTTCATTAACTTTTATTTTTGAAAATATGGCATCAAAATATTCTTTTAGCTTAATTTCTGAAATTTTGGTGCCTCTTCAATTTTGCACTCAGAGCAAATACCTCAATTACTTCATTATTATGTGGTGTCCCCTCCTAATTACCTCTTCCTAAATTCTACACCCCAGGATCAATGGTAACAAGTGAGCTTCCCGACTGTAAAGCACTGCTGGTTACTGGGAATGTAACAGTGAACAGGATTCACATCCTCTGATTTTTATTCTTAACAGCAATTTTTTTTCCTGAATTATTTAGGCAATATTCAATTGTAACAAAAGATTATTTCTATAGTAAAGCAACTTCTCTGTCTTCAATTGTAGACGAAAGTTCTGATTCTAGTGTATGGTCTTATTATAGGCTTAAATATATTCATTATCCTTCACAACATGTATCTTCATTTTGAGTTAGAAAAATCTTTGCCATACTCAGAGCTTCTCTCTAGTTCTTATACAAAGGACATTAGGAAACCTTGTTTACAAACTTGTATCTTCATACACTAAACATGGGCTTTCAAATGGGCAACCTGCAGTGGCCAGGAGCAGAATGATGTTGATTGGTGTTCAGTGCACACTCTGCTTTTGGTATTTGTCCCTCTAGAGCTCTCACGCCTCTCCAACAGAGTTTGCTCTGGGTAAGTCAAGAACCACATAAACACTAACAAGGAATAACGTACTAATTTGAAAATACAGCTTTAAGGAGCTCTGCTACTACAAGTTGGGCGGTATTGAATTGCCACCTAATCCTGCTTAGCCTTGGTTATTACTGCGGAAAATGAAGGTATTATAATAAGTAAGTGCACAGGAACTGTCCAACTTTACCATTCTGCTTGTAATATGGGATCTTGCAGGTGTTTCACTATTTATGGAACAAATTTTACATAAGTCTGACTAATCATACTTGGGAAAAAGTCTTGTAAAGTCTGGGCTATTAACTAAGCACATTATGTTTAAATAAGAGTTTTGCCTAGCAAATGAAGACTACTGCTATTTTAAAAACTACTACCTTGATGTCAAAGAAAACTCAACCAAAGCCAGATAAATGTGTTGATCGAGACACATATTGAACATCAGTGCCTCTCCTTCAATTTAAAGGGATAGAAAAACAAACCTGGAAAATGCCCCATTACTAAATAGAGCCTTTGCCTTTCCCCCTTTTTTTTCAAATTGTTTTTGGTAATACTATCAACTTAATAAAACGTACTGTTAGAATTTCTCCCATTTCTAAGCACTTGTGATCCTATGATTCTGCAAAGGGTAATGGAACTTCAAAAGTAAAAAGTCACTGAATTTTAAGTCATTTAATATGAGACTTAATTTCTTGCCAATTTATTTTTGTCAAAATTAAAACCATCTGGGTGTGTACTAGGATGAATTAGGTACTTGTGACTACTTGAATGCAGGCTTTTGTAAATAAGGAACTCTTCTCAAGTGGTGAGTGACTTTTGCTTGCGTACGTATAATGCAAACCCGTTATCAAGGCTCCATTATTTGTCTCAGAAGAGAGCATTTTCCCTTTCCTTATAAGTAAAACAATGATATATATGGCACCATATTAAAACTTAAATAAAGTGGTAGCCAGTGGAGTATGATCTCTAGAAGTACTCGTTTGGAAGTAGGAGATCTAGACGCTTCATAGTCACCACCAGGAGCAGTAACTCCAGGGACCTGGTGTACTTCTCAGAGTATAGCAGTCCCTGTGTGTTTACTCTAATCTTTCCTTACTTAACTCAGGCTCTCCCAGTCCTGTGAAGGGAAGGCTGTCAACAAGCAGAGAAAGGACCAGTAGTCATGCACAAGAAAATCCTTACATTCCTGAGCAGAGCATGATTTCTCTTCCACCTGGGTTATGTGGCTGTCTGCAGAGGGAAGCAAATACAACTACAGGTATAGCAATGTCTAAAATGGGTTATTCTTTTACACGTTCATAGGAGTTCTTAAAAACACTGTTGGTTTTGCATTACAGTTTATTTTGTTTGTTTGTTTTTTTTGTTTTTTTTTTTTTTTTTGAGGCGGAGTCTTGCTCTGTCGCCCGGACTGGAGTGCAGTGGCCGGATCTCAGCTCACCGCAAGCTCCGCCTCCCGGGTTTACGCCATTCTCCTGCCTCAGCCTCCCGAGTAGCTGAGACTACAGGCGCCCGCCACCTCGCCCAGCTAGTTTTTGTATTTTTAGTAGAGACGGGGTTTCACCGTTTAGCCAGGATGGTCTCGATCTCCTGACCTCGTGATCCGCCGTCTCGGCCTCCCAAAGTGCTGGGATTACAGGCTTGAGCCACCGCGCCCGGCCGCATTACAGTTTAAAGGGAAGGTGGCAATCGATAAAAATCTGTCACATTAAATGCTGGAAAGTAGAAGATATGCTTGGTAATTTCCTAGAATTTACTTTTGTAAAAATGGTTCCAAGGAATAAACCTTCCCTAAGCTGATCTCCTTCATCTGTTGTTGGTGAAAGAATATTCAGTTAGGAAAGATCATCCTAATTTGGCATAAGCAAGGTCACTGGCTTGACTTTACTGCCTAAAACCTACAAGCAGGTGGAACTTTGCTAATTTCAGTTGCATATAGTGTTGCCACTGTGTGAGGTATAAGGCAATTCTCCCCTTCTCCTTTCCCTTAGTACTTTAATGGAAATAGCAACATCTTCTAAGGAAAGGTTTGATTTTTTAGAATCTACTATTCAGACAACAAAAATAGAAACCATGCTATTAAAAAAACATCAATGACTAAAAAGTACTAGAACAACCAGCATAGCTACCACCTGAATTGTCTGTCTTTGAGAGCTCTACTGAAGCTCATGCTCTGGGCTATTTTAATCCAAGGCCAACCACCTTTCCAAAGTCTAAGAATACAAGGTGATTAGAAGGCTTCTCATTTGACAAAGACAATTTAAGTATGAAGGAACTTTCAAACTATTCACATGCCGTCTCCTCCTCTTACGATTTGTATCAGACGTTGTAATGTGGTTTGGATGTTTGTACTCTCCACATCTCAGGTTGAAATTTGATGGCCCATTGTTGGAGGTGAGGCCTCCTGGAAGGTGTTTAGGTGATGGCAGGGGGATCCCTCATGAATGGCTTGGTGTTCTTCCCATAATGAGCTCACAAAAGATATGGTTGTTAAAAAATAGTCTGGAAACTACCCCCTCTTTCTTGCTTTCTCTCTCACCATGTGATATGCCGGCTCTCCTTCCCTTCCATGACAACTAAAAGCTTCCTGAGGTTTTGGTAGAATCAGATGCTGGCACCATACTTCTTGTACAGTCTGTGGAACCATGAGCCAAAATAAGACTCTGATTTACAAATTGCCCAGCCTCAGGTATCTCTTCATAGTGGTGCAAAATGGAATAAAACACATCAATGTAATTTCCTCAGGTGAAAAGAGTAGAATCTGATTTGGAAGGCAGTTTGTATTGTGAGATTTTGGCCAAATAAATATATTCAAATCTGTGCTATCATCCATCAAATGGGTGTAATAATATTTACCACAGGGTTATTTTGAGTAGAAAGCATCAAATAAAAGTTGGTAATCATCTCTTATCTTTTTCATTTGTACTGATACTGTAGTTTAAAGTTATATCATATCATCTCAAAGAAAAGCAAGAAATATAATCTTAGTGAGCCTATCAGTCATGGTCTAGTCAGGAAAACAGAAATGTTCTGAATATTTCACACAGAGGTGATTTGCATACATGGAATTGGCTGCAAAGATTTTCATTGTGTGGAGTAAAGGGGAAAAAAAGCACTATCCAAAGTCCAGAAATATGCATTTGCTATTGACAGTTGCCATCAATGCCACTGGAGCTTATGGTCACCTGCCATCCCCACTCCTCCTCCTGCTATTCCCAGATCTGCTGACTGCTAGAGATCACAGTCACCCTCAGTCACCTGTAATTGTTGACTATTACTCCTACGGTTGGCCAGAAGTAGAAAGACGTTCTCTTTCTTTGTCCTTGCAGTCCCACTGAAATATTTCCTACTGGAAACATTTAATAGAAACTAATTAGAAAGAGAGTTTTTAGGAATGCAATTTCAGGCTTCCAGCCCCCTCAATACAGAATAGGGGACAAAAAGAGAGGAAGTAATGGCTGAGCACCAGCAGGCATTACCTAGAAGAATAAATAATCATGTTAGTTACGACTCTAGCACCAGGAAGCTGGCAATAATTCTGTTTCAAAGGGATAGACTGTGTTTATTTCCTCTCTCTTGCAAAAATCCCATGGAAATGTCACAAAAGATATAATGGAACTGAAAATGAGAACAAAATCTGTGATGGTTAATTTTATGTGTCAAGTTGACTGGGCCGCAGGGTGCCCAGATATTTGACTAGATGTTATTCTGGGTGTGTCTTTTAGGGTGTTTTTGGATGAGATTAACATTTGAATTAGAACACAGGGCACAGCAAATTGCCCTCCCTCATGTGAGTGGACCTCATTCAATCTGTGGAAGGTCTAAATACAACAAAAGGCTGAATAAGAGAGAACTGGCTCCTTCTGCCTGAACATCTTTGAGTTGTGACATGGGTCTTCCTTTGCCTTAGGCCTCAGACTTGGACTGGGACTGGAACTTACACCATCAGCTCTCCTGGGTTTCCAACTTGTTGACTGCAGTTCTTAAAATGTTGTATACTCTATAATCACATGAGTCAATTCCATATATTTTATATACATATACATCTTCTTGGTTCTGTTTATCTGGAGAACCCAAACTAATACTCATACAGGATTCATCCATAGATTAGAAATGTTGGTAAGGTCCTAGAATAAATAATGTACATAGATTCATATTAATGAATCGACTCTACAGAGAAGATTGTACTTCAAAGTTGCTCACAAGTCAGTCACACTGGGAAGGACAGTTATCTTCACTTAGAAGGACTCAGCAGGTTCAGCTGATCCCAAAGCCAGAAAGCAGGAAGAGGCTATAATCAGGACAATCACTAATGGCATGTCTGTGGAATTCCTTGAATAAATTATTCTTCCTCATCTTCTGTATGAAAGAAAGTAAAGTGTTGTTCAAGAAAGGCATGGGCTAAATATGAAGTTAAGTAAAATTTCACATGACTTTACACCAATCATGGAGTATACAGCAGGAAACTTTATTTAACTTTAAATTTGGAACCTTGTTATTCAAGTGAAAAGCTGAATAACACCAATCATATTTATTTTCTTATGAGTATAATCACACTATTTGGTTCTTGCAATACAAACATGTTGTAAATACTACTCACTGGTTTTCAACTAACTTAAAGTAGAAAACTTTATTACAGTTACAGAGAAGAATACATGAAATAAATGTTTGGCCATGAAAAAGCAAAGGCACAACCAACCAAGGTTGAGACGGAGATATGGAAAAAGAGAAGTAGGAGTAAATGCTTGTGTATTTATTTTCTCATCTAAGACAGTGTGAAGGCAATAGAGTCTGTCTAAAATTGATGGGTTAAGAAACATATATTTATGTGTGTTTAACAAGTGTAATGTTAACCAGCAGAAGAACTAAAAGTAAAAAGCATGAGAGAATGAAAGGGGAGACTGAAATAGGGCTAGATTCCTCATCTTTCATATTTGGAAGTAAATAAAGTCTGAGGTTGACAAATTAATAAATTGAATTACGAATACATAATTTAGTGTTGTGAATCTAACCACAGAAAACAAAATCTGAAGTCATTATCCTTTGTAAGGTTGTGGTTGGTAGAAGAAGATTTTTAATTTTTTTAAAAAATTAAATCTTAATACTCTTACTATTTGTTTTTCTTTTAATCCTGTGCACCTACTACGATTTTGGAAAATAAATAAATAAATAAATAAATAAATAAATAAATAAATAGAAACTTCCCTGCCAGTGGAGGAGGTGTAGAGCGGGGTCTACATAGAATCAGCCTCCTTTGACCTAGCTCAGTATTAATTACAGTGATTTTAGGAATGCAGAGCAACCACAAATGTAAATTAACAATATAAGTAAATGGTACTGTCTGATGGAACGGAACCAACAGCATAGATGCTACCAGGTACACTGTCCTAACCACTCATTTGGGAGTGACATCTTTCCTAGGGAATTAGGGGTTACGACAGCAAAGAGACTTCACGCGGTTTGACCCTTTTCTCAGTATTCAATTATAATATTTACATTCAAAAGAATTATTGGAAAGACAAACATGAAACTTTATCAATAGGAAATACTCCTCAGTTTCTTGCAGCGAAACATCACTATCAATCAATCAAGTAAATAATCAAACAAATATATTATGCCTGACAAGGCTATATGGGCAAGGTTATATGGCTAAATGGTTTTGCATTAAGGAATAAATCAAACTGGTAGTGCTTTTTCCCACTTATAGTTGAGCATGCAACATAAGGGGAACATTCCCTTGTATAACTCTCCATAAAAAAGGTATCTGAAATGAAGTCTCAGCTTCTGCACTATGAGAATCAGTCCTTCGTGCTCTGGCATTTGGGTCTTGTCTCTGCCAATCCCCAGGGTCTCGCAATAGCTCAATTTTCTAAGGCATTCACTTCTTTAATGTGAAGAAAAGTGTGAGCAGAATTGTCATGAGATCTTAATGTCAGGGTCAAAATGTCAGGGCTCCAATGACAAGTCAATGTATTGTTCTTGATCGTCGTCCTGTTCCCATTGCCTTCGTTTCCTTTAGTTAAACCTTAGCTCGGCAAGTTCTTTAACAGTTTATAGTTTTTGCTTTTTTTTTAATTATTATACTTTAAGTTCTAGGTACATGTGCATAAAGTGCAGGTTTGTTACATATGTACACTTGTGCCATGTTGGTGTGCTGCACCCATGAACTCGTCAGCACCCATCAATTCGTCATTTATATCAGGTATAACTCCCAATGCAATCCTTCCCCCCTCCCCCCCATGATAGGCCCCGATGTGTGATGTTCCCCTTCCCAAGTCCAAGTGACGTCATTGTCCAGTTCCCACCTGTGAGTGAGAACATGCGGTGTTTGGTTTTCTCTTCTTGTGATAGTTTGCTAAGAATGATGGTTTCCAGCTGCATCCATGTCCCTACAAAGGACGCAAACTCATCCTTTTTTATGGCTGCATAATACTCCATGGTGTATATGTGCCACATTTTCTTAATCCAGTCTGTCACAGATGGACATTTGGGTTGATTCCAAGACTTTGCCACTGTGAATAGTGCCGCAATAAACATACGTGTGCATGTGTCTTTATAGCAGCATGATCTACAATCCTTTGGGTATATACCCAGCAGTGGGATGGCCATGCTCATGGATAGGAAGAATCAATATCGTGAAAATGGCCATACTGCCCAAAGTTATTTATAGATTCAATGCCATCCCCATCAAGCTACCAATGAGCTTCTTCACAGAATTGGAAAAAACGGCTTTAAAGTTCATATGGAACCAAAAAAGAGCCCGCATTGCCAAGACAATCCTAAGTCAAAGAACAAAGCTGGAGGCATCACGCTACCTGACTTCAAACTAACAGTTTATAGTTTATCTAGATTGTTCATAATCGGTTGCGAAAATATTTTCAGTCCCTTCTTTAAGATAAAAGCCCATTACCTCCAGCCTCACCAAACTACTTTCCACTAGATGCACAGTGACCTTAGTGTTTAGCTTTCCAACAAGATTCAGAGGCCAGAACTCCCATTTCAAGTGAGTCTTGCCTGAAATTCTCACACAAGTATCCAAACCCATTAACAAAACTAACATGGTTAGAAAATCCTTGGAAATTCATATACTCTTTTGAAAAACGAAACAGTACATTTTTAACCTTTAAAAATAAAACAGACCAAAACCATAGCCTGTGCTAACCTATAAGCAAAATAATTGAATTGCCTGTGTGTGGAGAATTTCTAACTTCTGAGATACTTCATGTTCCTACATGGTCAAGATTAATATCAGTCCATTCGGATTGGCTCCCCCTGTCCCCACGGGTGGAAGTGGGCTTGTAAACGTGTTGGATGAAGAAATTTCCCAGTGTATCATAGTTACCAAGCCAGCTGTGCAGTCATTTTTACCCGGCTACAGTAGAAATATTACAGATTTCCAGCAGGCTTAACCATTATATGTATCTTGTGAGCTCTGGGTTCTGGGCCAGATTATAGAAAACATGATGAGTTTGCTGGGCAGTGGGTAAGGATGCTCTCATGTGTCTTAGAAAACTTCTTATTTTGAAACTTACCAGTTCCAATTCCTTGTCAGCACAAACAAAAACCCTTGGCCTTTGTTGTTTATCAGAACATACACGGCAGCAATAATCAACTGCAAAGCTTAGAGAATTGGGGGTTTGGTTTTCCATTTAATTTAATTAGATTTTCTGGTTGACTTGGTATTAAACAATCAAAGAAACAAAAGCGCTTTCTTTATTCAAACCTTTGGAAAGTGGAGAAAAGAAACTAATTTACTGACTATTGTCTCAAATATTGTGGTGGATTTAAAAAATATTATTTATCTTTACTGTGTGTCTGTATTATTTTTATTTTTACAGAGGAAAAAACAGCCACAGAAGGATAAAGTAAGTTGCTCTAAACCACTATGTTAGTGTTCAGAGAATATAAAATTAAACTCAAGTCAATCTGCCTACAACAAACCATGTCCACCTAATATTTTTACAGGAAATTCTGTTTGCTTGTATGTATAAATTTAAAATAACTAACATATTTGAATTTTTCTCAAATCAGTATTTTTGAGCATCTGTTGAGTGCTAATCTCTGGGCTCACTATAAAAGACAGAAAGGTGAATTTAATGGCTTCCAGAAACATTCAGCAGAATAGTTGTTACTTAGTCGTAAAACGTTTAGAATACAGAGTGTTTATTTCTATGCAATAGTTGTTTTCATGGTACTATAGGGATGAAGTAGCAAGAGTATTACTACTAACTGCAAGTGGGAAGATGGCATGAAAACAAGCTTCAGCAAGGCCTTTTAGTTGAGTTTATCAGTGAGAAAGTTATCCCCCTATTGAAAAGAACACATGCTTTGATAAAGAGGGGTGGATATGCATGGCATATATGAGATGCTACAATTGGTTTAGCACCATTAGAACAAATAGACAATTTAGAACACCTATGGAAAGTGAGTCTAGGAAGGAAAAGACAGAGCCATAGCACATATGCAATATTGGGTCATCTGACTTGTACTGCGGAGGTGATAAACACGGTGAAAGAAAGTGGAAAGACATCAGATTTGCACTTAAAAATGAGCTCCTTAAAACAGAGGGGGATAATTTAAAGTTACATAGGAAAATACTAAAAATAAATCGGTGGAGGATTCCAGGTCTGAGAGATGGGGAGGCCTCTGGTTTAAATGAGGACTTTGCACATCTACAGAGTCATCTGCAGAAGCCTCAGTTACAGATATGGAAGCCTCAGTTATCTTTGGAAAATACTATACAGGCGTAGAAGACAGATGATACTGGATTATCTCCTGGGCGAATTCTTTTGAAAGTTAAATTAAAAAAAAAATCTGTCACTGATTTAAGTACCTGATATTTGCTTTTCTAATAAATGAGGAATGTAGAAAAACTAACAGTGTTTTTATTAATAAAGGTTTTGCTCTATTTCAAAGGAATCAATTGCTATTATTTCTCCGGATCCTGTCAGTCAAATCCCCTGCTCTTTATCTGCAAAGCGTCCAGAACAGGAGGAGGGTGAGTGGCTACAACAGATTTTCTGGCAAGAAGCCCATAGAAACTTACCACAACTTGATATTTATATTTCTTAGAAGACATCTGTATTTATTTAAGAAATGTGAATCTTATATTCTGATTCATAATACATTCATTTTAAAAATTACAAAGTATTATTATTAGTTCCTTAACTTTTCTCCCAAATCCTCACACACATCTGAAATATCAGGAAAATGCATCATGTTTTTCAGGTGAATTCTTGTTCATTTTCTGGCCTAACTCCAAGCACACTTTGCTTAACTCCAAGCACACTTTGCTTGGAGCCTCCAATACTGTTCTATTTTGTTAGCCAAAGGGAGTAATTTGGGAAATTAGCAAATGGGTCCTCATTTATTATGTTAACAATATAACAGAGGTACTTTTTCTGATACTTTCATATTCACAAAAATCACGAGTTATTAAAAGTAAAAATCAGATTCCCAGGATTCATCCATAGAGACTATTTTAATTTAACATGTTCATGGAATTGACATTAAAAAAAATAAACATGAGTGATTCTGCTGGTGTTTTGTGGTTCCCACACTGAGAAAGTCCCAGGAAAACTCTAGACTATGGGTAATTCCACACGATTCACAATTCCTATTTTCTTCTACTACATTGTCTAACACACTAACTGTGAAGCTGCCTAGACCCTACATCTCTGCAACATTTGATGTAACACAAATGGAAACACCTCCAGGTAAAGCAGCCAGAATTTTCATATTTTCTGGACTGTGAATATTAATGCACCCAGACTACAACCACTAGCCAGTGGAACTGTGTGTATTATAAAAACAAATTATACTAAATGCAAGAATATTTTAAAAACATATACAAGTATATAACAAAATAGTGCTAGAATGAAAAAAGGCAAAGACAATAAAAGGAGCAATCTAAAAATAATTTTTTTCTGAGATAACTCTGAAAATATGGTAAGCTGAGCCTTCCAGACTTCCAGAATTATTTCAATCATTTAAGGAGTGTTAAGGAAACTAATAGCTGTTAAACACCCACTGTCTATCAGGTAGACTCAGTAATGAGGTATGAATAATTTCTCATTATTTTTCCAAAGAGGAGACAAAGGCTTCTTGAGGTAAGTTAAATATAAAGTTAAATGAAACCTATTGGAACTCTTCCAAACTTATTATTAGACTTTCTCCAGAAACACTGAAACCTGCTTGTAACGCTGACATTGGCAACATTCACTTCCTTTGGGGATGTCTATTCATATCTCCTAGCCACAGTGTGGAACTCTAGAACAAAGTCACCTCACCCTTATATGTCAAAGGTGAGAAGGAAGATACCGGAAGGCAGCCATTTTTCACTGGATATGCTAGCAGGGCCTCAGAAGAGACGGAGATCATGCCGCTCTCCCAACTCACTTTTCATGGACTAAACTGGGGTGGGCACCCCACCCTGCACTTCTCTGTGCCGTCTCACCCCCAGGCCCAGTGTTTTCACTCCGCTTCAAGAGCCAGAGGTACTAACACATCACTTCAGCCCAAGTGTGTCAGAGAAATACCACTAGTTCTAGGGAAGAACACCAAGTGATTGGGATCCCAACCCACTTTCAAAATGAAAGTAGAGAATTTATTAAGTATGTATTTTCATGCAAGAGTCTCAATTCCAATTTAGTATTCCAATGGGCTGAAATGGAAGTACAAGCGAAGACCTTTTAAATGTCTTCCCTTTGCATCAGTAAACAGATTTGGGCATGAAAGCCTTCAAGAGAACATTTAGTTTAGTGCTGCCCTGGCTTTCTGAGCATTGTACTAAGTCCTGTGGAGAGAAAAATCTTAAGACTAGTAGGCAGAGGCTGCATCCTCTAAAGAACTTTCAATTTAAGTGGTTTTATTATGAGCCACCTTCTCAGCCCCAAAGATATTTGTACAAATTTACTAAAATGGCAAGCTGAGAAATGCCAAAGTAATGCCTGATTGATCATGCCCAAATGTGGTTGCTTCCTGCCTTGGACATAAAATCTTGCTATTACATGATTAAGAAGCCTTGCAGCTCAGGGACATACTTGGGTTTTAAGTCCTGCAAATCATGCACCTTTTTCATAAAACTGGCAAGTCAGAGCTGTATTGCTCAGTACGTTTCTTGGGCCCTCTTGCTGCTAGCTGGAACATGTTTGATGTTGAAGTCACATCCATTTCTCTTATCCCAGAGAAGAGATGTGATAGCTGTTCTCTAAATGGCTAGTCTCAGTCCTCTCGTCTTATAACACCAACTGTCTGTCATTTGGCTATGAGAAGTCTGCAGGGAAATGAGGAACTGGATCTTTCACACTAGCATTTTTCAGTTCTTCAGAATCAATTACAATTTGAACCTGAAAGTATAGTTTTCTCAGTTTCTGATATGCTTTGCTGGGTTTTGCTGAGCTAAGTGGAAGCATTTCAGTCCTGGAATGTCAGTGAAACCTACCAGTTGCTTACTCCAACATAAGGAGGAACTTTCAGGAAATACAACAAGGATTTCACACAACTCCAAGGCATGCAACCCTTAACCCAGAGACCGTCAGAGACTCAGTAGCAGTATACCACATATGGGGACAGGAGACCCTGGTTTTAGGTCTAGCAAGGTGACCATGGGCAAGCCAGTGTCCACCCTTATAAAATAAAGGTGAGAACTAAACCACTTCAAATGTATTTTTCTACTAAAATTTCCAAGATTCTGGTGAAGACATGTATGTTGGAAAGAAAACAGGTTCAAAACAAACAAAAAAATTAATAATACTTTGCATGTAAACTTACTGCTTCATCGATTCCTCTCAATAGTTTTATGAAGCAGATTTCAGTGTTCCCATTTTACAATGAGAAAATAGAGATTTGGAGATGCTGAAGAGGCAGCCCAGAATCATATTTGATAGGTAACAGAGCAGAGATTCAAACCCATATCTGTCTTACTCTGAAGTCCACTGCACTTTATGGCCTCCTGCCTGGCTCACAAAAAAGTTGTGAGGCTCTGTGCACATTCCTATCTTGGGCCTTAAACCTCTTTTATCTCTACCCTGAAGGAACCCAAAAAGCCTTACCCCAAGCATATCAAGTGTGAAAAGGGTCTGTGAGGAAGCAAAGGAGAAAGTGTTTAGTCCTTACTTTCCCTCACTCCCCTCCTCTATTTTCAGAACAGCTCAACTGTTAGATATTTAATATTGCCCTTCTTACTAAGTTTTTTTAATAGGATCAATGCTTTAAATAGGGAGGAAAGGAGGGAGATGGGGAGAATAAAGAAAGGAACAATTAAGGAAAGTGGAAGGAATAAAATAAATTGAAAACCACTGTGTGATTTTGTTATATCCTCTCCTAGGGTTTTGAGAGCTTTAGCACTCTTTAATGGGGGCAAATCTAGAAGAGATAGCACATTTGTAAACCATTTTATAAATTACTTAATGCACCAGGTTGTATCCATCAACTTTCATGATGCGATTTCCAAATCTCAGTAGCTTACAGTAACTAATGTTGTTTATTTCTTATTGATATTACTTGTTCGGCACAGATTTGGCAATGGTTACGCACAACACTGTTTTCATCCTGGGACCCAAATTGAAGAAGGAACTCCTATCTGGGACATACAGTATTATGCCAGAAAAATAAATAAAATCAATGACAGATCCATGAGATGCTGTTTAAATCTTCTGGGTAGCAGTGACTTGTGTTAATTCCACTTCATTTCATTGACCAAAAGAAGTCACATGGCCAGGCTTAATAGGCAAGGATGAGGAGAAATTATCTTTGTACATAAAGTGGCAACAAATAATTAGGAAGGATCATGTTCTTTACACGACTTACCCATTCTACTCTTTGGTCACAAATTTTTGTTTCTGTTTCTTCCTTAAATAAAATTTGCTCTCCCTCTTTCCAAGGAAGAAATTCCAAAACCCTATCCAACCCAATTATAGCATCAGTTCAATGTCCAAAATGTTACAATGTTATCTATATCAGGGACAGATGGGGGTTCTTTTGATCCAGAGACCTATGAGTTTCAAACAAAAATTGAATAATAGCTACCTATCTTCCCCATCACACTTGCACAACAGTTAAATAAGGGACAAAATAACCAAAATAAATTGTCCCATTATTGTCACTTGCTAGACCATTTACCCCATGGGTTCTTAACTCCACACTGAGAGGGCCTTCCTTTCCCATGATCATTCTTGGCCACATATGAAGACAGCATTGGAAATGTACCTTTTTGAAAGCTGTGTAACTTCCTCAACCTGCTTCCTGCTATTGAAGATTGCGAGAGAAAAGTTGTTTAAATCTCAAACAATTAGAGTGGGGTTTGTTTGTTTGTTTGTTTGTTTGTTTGTTTGTTTTTGAGACAGGGTCTCACTTTGTCGCCAAGGCTGGAGTGCAGTGGCATGATGACCTCAGCTCACTGCAACCTCTGTTTTCCATATTCAAGCGATTCTCCTGCATCAGCCCCCTGAGAAGCTGGGATTAGAGGCACACACCACCACACCTGGCTAAGTTTTGCATTTGTGGTAGAGACAGGGTTTCACCATGTTGGTCAGGGTGGGCTCAAACTCCTGGCCTCAAGTGATCCACTCGCCTTGGCCTCCCAAAGTCCTGGGATTACAGACATGAGTCACCGTGCCTGGCCCAATTACAATCTCTTCTAATGCGGGCCAGTGGCTCTTTTGATAGTACAAAACTTAAGTTTTAGAGAAATTTAATTTCGGCCAGTATCATGTACAGACAGCCACACCTATATATCTTTTTGAGACATCTCTCCCTCATAAGACTTAAATAGAGCAAATAACTGGGGGCAATGATACAATGTACTGTGCAGAATAAGACAGAAGGCTCCAGAAGTCATATGGGGATTCAGATACTATTGTCTTTTTGTGGGTCTACATGAAATTTAGAATAATTCTGAAACCCTGTATATCTACATGGTCAAAGTTAGATTCTGCCAGTGTTCTGGAGTGGTTCTTCTTAGGTTGTGTGCCAATCTGTGTCCCTTTCTCTGATAACACATTAAGCCACTTCTTTTCTGTTCTCTTTTCAGAGACTTTGATTCAAACGTTCTTAATGAGAGGGCAGCTGGCTAGACAAGAATATCTCCCTTGTTTAAAGCTTATTGAGCCAGCGGTAGACACCTGAACTGAGGAGTTAAAACAATTTCTTTCTGAGAATGTGGTGTGAACTCAGACTCCAGTTTAGAGGTTTGAACAAGGAGGGCATCCCTTGGGCTATGTTATCCTGGGCTTAGAGACGCCAACAGTTCTGGAAAGAGAGAGAAAAATGTAATGAAAAATATATACTGTTGGAAGCAGGGAAATCTGTCTGCCTTTAAGGTCTGTAATATATTCCTATCCAGAAAATTCTTCCTTTTCTTGAGCTCTTTTATGTGCGTTTCTTTTTTTTAACTTTTTTTTTTTTTTTTTTTTTTTTTGAGGCGGAGTCTCGCTGTGTCGCCCAGACTGGAGTGCAGTGGCCGGATCTCAGCTCACTGCAAGCTCCGCCTCCCGGGTTTACGCCATTCTCCTGCCTCAGCCTCCCGAGTAGCTGAGACTACAGGCGCCCGCCACCTCGCCCAGCTAGTTTTTGTATTTTTAGTAGAGACGGGGTTTCACCGTGTTAGCCAGGATGGTCTTGATCTCCTGACCTCGTGATCCGCCCGTCTCGGCCTCCCA
>NC_045444.1:35676905-35698090 GCF_002776525.5 Piliocolobus tephrosceles | reverse complement strand
ACCCGGGTTTACGCCATTCTCCTGCCTCAGCCTCCCGAGTAGCTGAGACTACAGGCGCCCGCCACCTCGCCCAGCTAGTTTTTGTATTTTTAGTAGAGACGGGGTTTCACCGTGTTAGCCAGGATGGTCTTGATCTCCTGACCTCGTGATCCGCCCGTCTCGGCCTCCCAAAGTGCTGGGATTACAGGCTTGAGCCACCGCACCCGGCCTTATGTGCGTTTCTATAACTTGCAATGAAATGATACTTTAGACAACCTTTTAAACTTAAATTCAGTTTCCTTCAACAAATTCTTTGTAAATTTCTACATACAAGGAATTAAGAGTCCTAAAAGCATAAAAAGATGAATAAGACACAACAGGACTCATGGTATTTAAAAACTTATTAGAGAGATAAGTGTAAAAATTTCCATAGGAAGCGATACATGATGTACATAAAATACTGTGGCAATTCAAAGGATAGTGTGATCATATCTTAAAGGACCAGGAATTTTTTATGAAAAAAGACGTCATGGCAATTGCAATAAAGTTCTAGGACAGGCAAAATTTGAGAGGAAGAGATGACAGAAACCTTCAATTCAAGTATTAAATAAATGGCTGGACTAAGGAAACTTGGAATGCATTATGGAACAGCATGGAGTATTATTTGGAGTATAGAAAACATTGGAAAGAGGAGGCAAATACTTAGCAAGGTAATTTGGGACATTGTTAGAAAGGATAGTGGTTGCAAATATGTATCTACTTAACCAGGTAGAAAAACTATAGACAGAGAAATTAATAGTTATTGAAGGCAGTCATAACGTCTCGAGCCAGGCAGTCTCAGTGTTAATGGGGAGTGTGTCGCTGGAAAGAAAGTACGGTCAAAAGAAGATGGAGAGCCATGCAATGGATTGGATATGAACACATAGGAGAAGGGGGATTCAAAGAGGAAAACAGCTTTCAATTCCACCAAAGGAAATGAGGACAAGACTGAGGTTTTGGAGGGAAAGGGAGTTTAGTTTGCATTTTGCTGAATTAGACATGCCAATGAGACACCTGGTGGAGACAGATATTTGGTAGGTCATTAGATATAAGAGGATCCCAGCACTTCAATGTAGGAGAGTACTCAGAAATCATTTTGTATGCCTCCCTCATTTTATAAACAAGAAAACTGAAGTCTTAGCTCTTTGCCCCATATGGCAAAGCTTATAAAGATAATCCAGAAAATCTGCTGATAGATATTTAAGCAAAGATAACTCGGGGTTGACTGATACAAATATCCAGACTCAGCAAGATTTTGTCCATCAGTGTGGGAAGTGTGTAAATGCTGGCCACTGGCAACATGGCATGCCTGCTGCGTGCTAAGTACCACACTAAACACTGTGCAACGCTTCAAAAGACAGGAACAATGCAGACACCATGTGCCTGGGGAAGTGTCGTGCTCTAATTGGGAGGGCAGTCCAGTGCTATGTGAGCAGACCTCACTGAGGGATTCCTTCCTAGTATGCAAACAGAGACCTGGAGCTCTTGGGATTAATGAAGGAAGAATTAGTCTAAGTATTCTACAGTCCAAAATCAGACAAAAGGAGAAATTGTATTACATCTTAATATCAAAATCAAGATTTATAATTTTGTAAATTAAATTCTACCAATGATTTTATTGTCCAGAAGTGGAAAGTGACTTGCTTTCTTTATTCAGCATGGTTAGATTCTATTTTCTGAACTTACACTCAGGGAAGTTGGTGGTATTAAATATGTTCTGGGAATAACTACAAATATTCAAATATTCAATTTGAAATTGGTACAATAAGTATCATATATTATCTGTCTATCTTTAGGTTTTAGGGGCTGCTACACTATTTCAATAAGAAATTGGTTTCCTAAAGCAGAAGTAGAAAAAAGAGCATTTACTAGAATTAAATTTTATTAACGTCTACGCATATGTTATTTTAAAATAACAAAGCTTAAATATATTTCTTTAAAATATTTGGTTGTGATGTATAATTGGTATATATATATATATATATATATATATATATATATATACACATTTATTTTTGAAAATCTTAAATTGCAGATGGAAAATATTTTGAGTGGTGCAGTAGTAGAAGCCTCCGCGGAAGATTTGGGGCAGTTTCTAGAATAACATTCAGTCTTTTCATCTAGTCTCCTCTGACCCTCATCACATCTGAAAGGAATCAAGAAGACAAGCTAGATAAAACCAAAAATTAAAATTCTCATCAGTGACCATGTAGGCACTCTTCCTGCCTTTTGATGTTTATTTCAACCTATTTACATGCAAATGAAGAAGGGCTCTGTCCACTTTGGAACTTCTGCTTTGACAGCTGGGATTTTGCCTTCTTCATCAGGCAGTGTATCTTTATTCCCAGGGTTTGCACAACTAAATGGAGCTTGCCTCTTCTCAAGTCAGCCTCTCAAAGAGCGACAACCAAGGGCATGAGGAAAAATACCTCACACATCACTGTACTTAGGGGCCTGTGGGAAGCCACGTTTTTCTCAGGGGACAAAGCTTTTCAGGGCACCCATATTTTAAGAGACACACAGATGGTGCCACTTAAGACCTGAATAGGGCATTCTTCATCGTTCTACAATGTATTTCTTTCAGAAGCAGTATTTCCAATCCTGTAGATTATCAGAACATCAAATATGTTTGGGCCAGAAGCACCTACACAAGCTCTCACACAGAAAGAAGAGCACACAAGCACAGCTCCTTGATCAAACAAATTCTAAAGCATGCTTTTTTTTGTTTGCTTGTTTTTTTTTTTTTTACTGATACCAATGACTTATTTTTCGACATTGAAAAAAAAAAAAAAAAAAAAAAAAAAAACCTATTCTTACAAAGACCAGGGTCAAAATATAGAGGCAGCCCTGCTAAATAGAAAATCTACGCTATGAAACATTTTTATCTTCTTTGCAGAAAGATTTGCAGCTACAGAATAACATGCAACATGTTCCAAGGTCACCTGAAGGGAAAGCAGAGAGAATGATTTTTTTTTTTTTTTTTAACCAGTACAAAGAAATCACAATGACACATGTCCAAAAAGCAGTCCATTCTGTTTGCTAAGAGGTAACAAAGAGTGTGGCAGTTGGATTTTAGCTGGAGAACACTGACACGGCTCTCCTGTCTCTCAGTTACTGGGTACCTTCATTATTGATGAGTGGCTCACAAATTCCGCAGTATTAATAATATGAAAACGTGTTTTGAAAATGACTTAGTAATATAAAATAAAAACTGGTTTTGAAGCCAATGAACCGGAAGTAAAATTCTTCTTAGACATGCACCTGTTGTGCAAATTTGGGTAGTTTATTATACCTGGGAACCTCTGATTCCTTGTTAAAATATAAACTAGACCTGTCAGACAAACAGCACACAGCAAATTCAGTAACAGGGGTCAGAATTCGCTTTACTGAAGGGAAGGAAGCTCACAGACTCAGCTTAGAGTCTGGAGACCCTTATTTGGAAACAGAAAGAAAGCAAGAAAGATGGGGTCTGAGAACACACATCAAACCAAGATACTGCATGGTTGGAGGACTGTCAGGGTCACCACTGCCCCTGCACACTGGACATGAAATGCTGCCACCAAAATAATGTTCCACCCCTCCTGCTCCTCTGGGAGTGCTTAGTCCTGAAGCCAAATTCCTGGCAGAAGCATCAGATTGGTCAAATTGAGACCACGTGCTTCAGGCATGTAAGTTCTAGAAGAAGAACTCTTACCAGCTCTTCACAGCTATCTCAAAGGGAGGCCTAGGCCAGCCTTCCAACAAGAGCCACACAAGGAGGATTTCTGAAAGATAAGTTCAGATGGCCAAGCCCTTAGCCCCACTCCAAACAAATCACTACATCATTTTCCTAAGACTGTTTTAAGAATAAAAATTAGAAAATGCATCCAAATTTCATAAATTGCTGATCCCAACTTGCTTTGATATGAAGGAAAGAAAACAACTATTTATTCAATGCTGTCTAGCTGTTAAGAATAATTATACTTAGGAAACCAGTTGAAGAAAATATATATACATATATCATATACAAATAGATAATATATATATATATATATATAATTCAGTAAGGCCAAAGACCAGCAAAGGCCAAAGACCACCACATTGAATTTTGAAAAAAACATCATGAGAGAAGGCAATCAGAAAGTACCCACTTTAGAATCTTATCATGGAACATTCATTGATTATAACCTCAGTAGAGATGACAGAGCAATGTGTTGTCTGAAGTTCAGATATCAGGAACAGAAATCTTTGGGAATCAGGTAATTTCTAATATATTGGAAAGAGTATTGCTTTTCTTAAACTTATACCTGCCCCATCTTATAAAAAAATTTCAAAGGCTATGTGCCACTCTTATTTTTAACTTTTTATTTTGGAATATCAACCTTAAGAAGTGTTGAAAGAGTGTTCCCAAGAATGTTGTATGCCTTCACCTGAATTCACCAGTTATTACTATTTTAGTATTTGTCTATTCATCTATCTATCATCAACTATCCACCTATTATCTATCTATCTATATCAATCTATCTACCTTCCTGAACTATTTTAGAATAAGTTCTATGTATTATGAGAATTTTTAAGAGTATTTCAACAAATATTTCCTAAATCAAGTACCTTTTATAATGTAATCACAGTATAATTATCAAATACAGGAAATTTGACATTGACATAAATGCCATTATTTAATATTCCATCCATATTCAAATTTTGCAGATTATCTCTATAGTGTCCTTTACAGCTCTTTTTCTTTTCTTGAATTTCAGATCCAATCAAAGATAATACATCATATTTGATTATTCAGTCTCTTTTGTCTCCTTTTATCTGGAAAAGTTCCTGTCTTTCTTTCTCTTCTATGGTACATTTTTTAGTTGGGGGGATGGGGTCTCACTCTGTCACCCAGGATGGAGTGCAGTGGTGTGATCATGGCTCAATGCAGCCTTGACCTCCGGGGCCCATGCAATCCTCTCACCTCAGCCTCCCAAATAGCTGAAACAATAAGAACGGGCCATCATGCCGAGAAGCGGCCTCTCTATGTTGCCTAGGTTGGTCTCTAACTCCTGGGCCCAAGTGATTCTCCCATCTCAGGCTCCCAAAGTGCTGGGATTACAGGCATAAGCCACTGCGCCCGGCCAATACTAATTTTTTGAGAACATACTGTGTCCGTTGGATTCATCTGATCCTTCTCATGATTAGACTCAGTTTGTAGATTTTTGGCAGGGATTTAAGTCGTGTTTTGTCCCCCACACATCACATTGCAAGGCACGTAGACTGAGTTTGTCCCATGATTGATGATGGGTTAGGTAAATTGGAATCTCCCAGGTTTTCTGCAGATTGATCCCAACTTGCTTTGATATGAATGAAAGAAAACAAGTATTTATTAAATGCTGTCTAGCTGTTAAGAATAATTATACTTAGGAAACCAGTTGAAGGAAATATATATACATATATCATATACAAATAGATAATATGTATTACACATATATACAATTCAGTAAGGTCAAAGACCACCACATTGAATTTTGAAAAAACACCATGTAATGAGGGTCAGTATAAGAGAAGGTTTGGGGAATCACAACACTGCTTTCCGCAATGGTTGAACTAATTTACTCTCCCACCAAAAGTGTGTAAGCATTCCCTTTTCTCTGTAACCTCACCAGCATCTGTTTTTTTTGTTTGTTTGTTTTGTTTTTTTACTTTTTTTTTTTTTTTTTTTTTTTTTGAGACGGAGTCTCGCTCTGTCGCCCAGGCTGCAGTGCAGTGACCGGATCTCAGCTCACTGCAAGCTCCGCCTCCCGGGTTTATGCCATTCTCTCGCCTCAGCCTCCCGAGTAGCTGGGACTACAGGCGCCCACCACCTCGCCCCGCTAATTTTTTGTATTTTTTTAGTAGAGACGGGGTTTCACCGTGTTAGCCAGGATGGTCTCGATCTCCTGACTTCGTGATCCACCCGTCTCGGCCTCCCAAAGTGCTGGGATTACAGGCTTGAGCCACCGCGCCCGGCCCTTTTTTGACTTTTTAATAACAGCCATTCTGACTGGTGTGAGACGGTGTCTCATTGTAGTTTTCATTTTTTACTTTTTGCTCTCATGAATAGATATTCTGCAGGGAGACACTTCGAGAGTATGCAAACCCTCTGTTCCCCATCGAAATTTCATCTACTAGTTTTAGCACCATTGAGGAGACTTGGCTGAATCAGTTGTTACTATAATGTGTATGAAACATTGATTTTTCTTTTGTGTTCTTAATTTTATTTTTTAAGTTCATGGTACATGTGCAGGTTTGTTATATAGGTAAACAATTGTCATGGGTGCTTTTTGTACAGATTATTCTAGCACCTAGGTATTCAGGCTAGTGCCCTTTAGTTATTTTTTTCTGATCCGTTTCCTCCACTCTCAGGTAGGCCCTAGTATCTGTTGTTCCCTTCGATGTATCCATGGATTCTTATCATTTAGCTCCCGCTAATAAGTGAGAACATGCAGTATTTGGTTTTCTGTTCCTGTGTTACTTTCCTAAGGATAATGGCCTCCAGCTCCATCCATGCTCCTGTAAAGGACAGGATCTCATTCTTTTTACAGCTACATTGTATTCCATGGTTTATATTTACCACATTTTTTCTTATCCAGTCTACCATTGAAGGGCATTTAGACTGATTCCATGTCTTCATTCATGTGAATAGTGCTGCAATGAATATTTGCTTGCATGTGTCTTTATGGTAGAATAATTTGTATTCCTCTGGGTATACACATAGTAATGCGATTGCTGAGTCAAATGGTAGTTTTGTTTTTAGTTCTTTGAGGAATCACCACACTGCTTTCCGCAATGGTTGAACTAATTTACTCTCCCACCAATAGTGTATAAGCATTGCCTTTTCTCTGTAACCTCACCAGCATCTGTTTTCTTTTGACTTTTTAATAACAGCCATTCTGACTGGTGTGAGATGATACCTCATTATAGTTTTAATTTACGTTTATCTAATAACCAGTGATGTTGAGTTTTTTTTCATTTGCTTGTTGACTGTAAGTATGTCTTCTTTTGAAAAGTGTCTGTTTATGTCCTTTGCCCACTTTTTATGAGGTTATTTGCTTTTTTCTTTTACATTTGTTTAAGTTCTTTATAGATGCTGGATATTAGACCTTTGTCAAATGCATAGTTTGCAAACTTTTTTCTGTTCTAAAGGTTGTGTGTTTATTCTGTTGATAGTTTCTCTTGCTGTGTAGAAGCTCTTTAGTTTAACTAGATCCGATGTGTCAACTTTTGCTTTTGTTGCAATTCCTTTTGGTGTCTTCGACATGAAATCTTTGCCAGTTCCTATATCCAGAATGGTATTGTATAGGTTGTCTTCTAGAGTTTTTATAGTTCTGGGTTTTACACTTAAGTCTTTAATCCATCTTGTGTTAATTTTTGTGTATGGTGTAAGGAAGGGGTATCCAGTTTCAGCCTTCTGCATATGGCTAGCCAGTTTTACTAACCAGGATCATTTATTAAATAGGGAGTCCTTTCTCCATTGCTTGTATTTATCAGCTTTGTTGAAGTTGTAGGTGTGCAGTCTTATTTCTGGGATCTCTATTCTGCTCCAGTAGTCTATGTGTCTGTTTTTGTACCAGTACCTTACTGCTCTGGTTACTGTAGCCCTGTAGCATAATTTTAAGTCAGGTAGTTTGAGGCCTCCAGCTTTGTTCTTTTTGCTTAGGATTGTCTTGGCTATTTAGGCTGTTTTTGGTTCCATCTGAATTTTAAAATAGTTTTCCCAGTTCTGTGAAGAATGTCATTTGCAGTTTTGATAGGAATAGCATTAGATCTATAAACTGCTTTGGGCAGTATGGCCATTTTAATGATATTGATTCCTCTCCATGAGCATGAAATGTTTTTCTATTTCTTTGGAAAACTGATTTTTTTTCTACCTCTATTATTCTTTTCATATTTATTATTTGGTGTTCTCCCACAGGGAAGAACTTTCTCTCCCTCCTTTCATGTACTTGTGTATAGGTATATGTGTTAACTCTGTGGGTCCGCACATTCTTATTTTATTCAATGGGTTATAATCTCTTACTGTCATTATGAGGAAACATTTTTACATACTATATTTTGTGTAATATAATTGTTTCTTGAAATATAATAACAAAATTAGTTGTGGAGACATTGCCATGTTTTAAATTAACTGTATAAGACAGATTAGGATGTGCTCAAGGGATAATAACCATGAACAAGACTACACAGGATGATAGAAGTATCTACCTGCCTGGATGACTTTCCCAGGAGAAGGAGGCTTTGCACATTGGGCTGCCATATGCTGGCTACAAATACAGTTCTAAGCAGCATTTTAATGTGTTTAAGAAGGCAAAGATAAAAAATTCAGCATTTTAATGTGAGTTAAACCATACTTCATAGCTCCAGATGTGATACAGAGGAGTCTTAAGCACAGAAATGCAGAAATAGTAGTTCATGTACCCTGCTAGATGAGGAGATGACACATTCCTTAAGCCAAGAGTCTTCAGCTGCTGGTTGGAACAACTCTGACACCTCACGGTGCCATTCGCACAGCAGATATATAGAACACTCTTGGTCACCAGAGAAATGACGGCAAATGGAAAGGTAACAATCCAAAGAAAAGACAAATGCAAGTAAAGCAAAAGATGAGAGGCATCTCACAACAGCCAAGGATATAAAAGAAAGGGGAGCAACTGAAGAAGATAAATTACTGTAAAAAATTAGCAAATGGAGAAAAGAATGAAGCACCAACTAAACAATCCTGGAATTGATGCTAATAGAAGTCAAGAAGTGAATTCAAAGGGACAATCAGAGAGAGACAACCAGCCATTACCTCCTGTTTGGAGTCTTGAGGAAAGGTAGGCATGGCAAGAGTCCAATCAGTGGCTGAGATGCCAGCGTGATAGAAGAGCAGCAAAGGAAGTGCCAGTGGCCTGCCAGCGAGTGCTGAGTGATTCCAGAACATACAGTGTCCGGGCAGACTGGAATATTAAAAAAAAAAAAAAAAACTGTATTCAAATATAATATACATACAGGAAAGTGCTCAGTGAATTTGCACAGTTGAAATCAGTACCCAAATCAATAAACAGAATATTACCACCAATCCGGAAGCCTTCTTGTGCCCCCTTTCTATCACTGCACCCTTACTCACTAAGAGGAACTTCCTAGGGCATGGGAAATGTTGCCTTTATTTCAAATTATTTTATGGAAGCAATCCTACAGTACACTGTTTTTCGTGTCTGCCTTCTTCAGTCCAACATTATATTTGTGAACTTCATCCATGCTGCTAATGGATATGTAGTTTATTCTCAGTGATGCGTAGGTTTCTATTGTGTGAATCTGCAACAATTTACTTATCCATTCTACTGTTGATAGGCATTTCGGTAATTTTCAGTTTAAAGTATTATGAACAAAGCTGCCACAAACATGTTTTTTTTTTTTTGGTGAATATATGTGTGTGTTTCTGCTTAGCATATACCTAAAAGTGGAATTATTAAGTCAAAGGTATGCTTTACTAGATACTGACAGACAGGTTTTCAAAACAATTTTGCAAAGTTATACTCCCATTAGACGTATACACTTTTAGAACACAAGGGTTAACAACAATAGCTATCGATGAATTAAGTTGCTTTCCTAGCAGTGATAAAATGGCATTGGGGGCAGCATTAATGTGCATGGGTTATAATGAAAACACTTACAAGCAAACACAATAATATGCCTTAGGAAGGCAAAGATAAAAAATTCTTAACTCACAAGAAGAATTTCCTTGAATTCACTAATTTTTTAAATGCTCATGTTTGTACCTCCATAAAGCCTAGTGTAGAAAATTGATTCAAAAAATGTTTCTTTGTTGTTTGTAAAATGCTGTTTTGAAAATGCTATGATTTATATCGAATAATTTAAATTTCTAGTAAATACACAGAGAAAGAGAGAGATGGAGAGGGAGAAAAGCTGTGGCTTAAAACAGTTAAGCAACTGTTTATGATTTAGAGAAGTAAAAACTGTGACGTCAACTCTATCATCAAAACTCTGCAATTCAGTAATGTCCTATTTGGCACATTATTTGCTGGAGGAATTAATTACTAGATTAGGATTAAATGAATTTGATCCATTTGTATCATGTGATATTAAAGTAGTAATTAATTCTGAGGAATCAGCAAATTTTACAAAAGAAATATCCAGATTTTGTTTTTTCTTTCTAGCCTCCTAGTGGGAAATACAGAGACTGTCTTTCAAACAATGTTCACTGACCACCTACTCTGTGCCCAAATCCATACTGAGTGTTCTGATTACCAGAATGAGATAAGGTACTTAGCAAACCCTGAAGAGTCACACATAAACCAACTGTTTTACAACAGTGAACATAAACCATAATCACAAGAAAGGCCACATAAAAGTGCGAGAGTGAAAAATAAACGAGTAATCAAGCAAAATGGGAATGCAGAGAACTCTGCATTGAGACAGTAAGTGCAAGGAAGTTCTAGGAAGGTGGGTGGCATATTTAGGAAAGAACTCACAGAGGAAGTAGACTTGGTATTAGGGTTTGAAGGGACCATGGAATGTGGGTACATAGAAGCTGGGGATAACATTTTAGTTCAAGTGATAATGTAACCAAAAGCCAAAAGGGAGGTAGAGACGCATGTGGCTACTCAAAGAATGGTGGGTGATAGTCCTTTGATGGACAGGATGGTTGAGGCCAGTCATAGGCTGCAATTGTATAATCAAAGCTAGGGAATGATGACAGGCTTGGAATGTGTGGCATTTTCATTACTGTTAGGGTTTATGGCTCAGGCAAGCCCAGGTTTCTATGAGCATGAGAAATGTGGTAGTGTTGCAGGCACACCCATGGTTTCCACCTTTGAAAACTGATCTTCAGAATGTGAAAGTTAATCCCAGCTGCTGGAAGGCTGCCATCGGGGTTGAAACACTTAGATGTATCACATGACAGACATCCAGTCAGCCACCTCCAGATCACACACAGCTCCAGAAATTGATGTAATATTGAGGGCAGGATGTGCACACTAATAAGCAAGAGCTGTAGATGGAAATATGGAAAGAGCGATGCAGTCGGGAACATTCTTCATTTGGGAGGCGAGGCCAAGGATGACCATAATAACCTCTCAGTGCCCCCAAGGGGTGTCATGAATATTTGGAGGAAGAGCCACCCCAAGTAGGTGGGTGGCTGAGTGAGTGGGCGAAAACAATGGAGTATATAAAAGTCTGGTGGGTGTAGAGATTCACCACCCGGGCAAAGTATCATTATTCACTCTGAAAAGAAATTTCTTAAGTATCTAACAGAAGAACCATTTCAAAATGTCACCTTACCAAAAGATCCTACCACTTACAATTAAAATTTAAAAACACACAATATCCTTAATTTGCATATACTACTTGAAGTGATGTTCTGAATTGCTGGAATTTAATGTTCTTGCATTGGTTGGGTGAAGCAATGTTTCTCTATATTTTAATTAATGTCCTGTGCTATAAACACCATAGACAGACCATATTGCTTTAGGGAAAAGCTTTGGTGTTTGTTGGTGGGGAGGGTGTTTTAGCATGTAAATGAGAAGAGGAACATTAACCACAGGATATTTGCTCTACAGAATGAACACATGAAAGCAGACAAAACACACCTTCCATAGACTGTTTTCATTAAGATATTTAGTTTTAGTTTAAGTTTAGTGAGTTTTTCCCTTTATTTCGTTTTTCTTTTTTAGTGGCTACTTAACAACAGTACATGAATCATAACTTGCAGAAAGTTAAAATTTCTCTTTTATTTGGGTAAAGTATTTTAAAATTCCTTTGTAGAGTTTAAGTCTTAATATTGCCAAGTATAACCAAAACTTTCCCAGAATTCTGTAGTCTGTGGCTTAAAATAGGAACCCACTGATATGAATGTTCCAGTGCTGCTGGCACCTCATTCCCAAGTGTATAATGTAGGCTGGCCTTAGAGCCCTCTCCTTCCCAAATCCCCTGGTGCTCTGCCCCAAGGGCAGATCTCTCACAAAGCCACAGGGACTGTAGATGCTGGCTTTCTGATGGGTTCAAGACACGCTATTCCAAAATATGGCAACTCAGCTTTTGAGGAAATAGCAGAAGCAGGAAGGCCACTCTCACCTTTCTTCCATCCTTTTTCTTCCCTAAAACAGGTCATAAGACCCTCAATGGAGGGTGTCCTCCCTATACCCAGAGGAAAGGGGCATGCTTATCCTGAAGACAGAGGAGAATCTATACAAACAGGCCTTGCTATGATGCCCTTAGCTTTTTCCCATACCCTTCTGTGTAATCATATTTCTCTACGACTGTCTACTGTTCATCAAACCTTATGTTTCCCTGTGTCTTTGTATCTTCATCTCTGAAGGCTCCCATGTCACAGAAAGCTTCTATCAAGTAAATCTATATGCTTCTCACTTGTCAATCTTTTCTTTTGGGAGTTTCAGCTGTGACCTTAAGATTGAAAGAAAAGACATTTTTTTTTTTTCTCCCCTACATGCTTCAAGCTTAGTTGAGTGGACACTTCACAGCTGCCAACAACTCTATGAAAAACAGCTTTTCTGCCTGCCTGCCATGTCCTTGGGCTACCAAGGCTTATAAAACCCTCAAGGTTCCAAATGCACTGGGTTCTCTTGAACTTCCACAATGCTGAAGATAAAATGAAAGAAAGCCATTTTCCCCAATTCTGGACCTCAAGTTAGCACGGTTAACCCAAGTCTTATAAAGTCTTTTGTGAAAAAATGCTCTTGGCCTCTACCTGCAAAAAGCTCATGCATTAGTCTAGGTGATCTAAGGAGACGCAGACAAATACAAACCTCTGTATTTCCTGTTTCCCCTCCAGGGAACTGCCCTCAAAACTTACTCTTCCCAAGTTCTCAATAGCACCATCTCTTCATAATGCACATCAACAGAAGATGTACAGATCATTGGTTTTGCAGGCACAGCCAGATTTTCTTTCCCAGTTAAGTATTAGCCAAAATGTTCCTGCTACTTGAGAATGCATATATCCTAGGCACTAAGCCTTAACTATTTTCAAAGTGTGCATATAATTTATAACAAAGTAGAAGCAAATATACTTGCATTCTATAACATTTCCTACCTTGGGATGTTGCACATGTCATTTTTTCTGAGAAAAGAAGCCCAGTCAAGAACCTGACAATGAACCTTTGCAAGGTCTAGAATGTCAGCTCTGAGAATCTGTCCTCTGAACAGCCTTCAGCATGACCCAGGAAACCTGGATCTCATGGCTAGTCATGGATGATCATCTGCTGTCTTGGACCAGATCCCTTGTTGATCTTTTCAATGTAGTTAGATTAGGTATTTTTATATTCCTTCCAGTGCTAAAATCCTATTATTCTATTAATCAAGAAGCATTTTATAAAGTTTTTCAAAAAAACAAATAAAAATAAAGCTTTTCCAAAAAAAAATTTGTTGTT
Source organism: Piliocolobus tephrosceles (assembly GCF_002776525.5). Classification (NCBI taxonomy): domain Eukaryota; kingdom Metazoa; phylum Chordata; class Mammalia; order Primates; family Cercopithecidae; genus Piliocolobus; species Piliocolobus tephrosceles. The sequence continues at coordinate 35,684,678 of NC_045444.1, read as the reverse complement.
GTTGTTGTTGATACTGCAGGGGAACCAAAATGCTTGCATTGGAAAGGGTTAACAAAAAGAGTCACACAAAGATAAAACATCAATAAATAGAAGACTTGCCAGCATAAAGCTAGAGAAATGGCCTTGGTATCTAAGGGACAATCACTTCTTTAAACATAAGCTCCAAGGTCCTGCCAGAAATTCAGTATCCACATTTTTGTGGTCTCCTTTCTCATAGATTATTATCTTTGGATGCTCTTCTGGTGGGTAGTCCCTTGTGCATAATGGAGACTGTTGATTCCGCAATAGGGCTTAACTTAAAATAACTATGAGTTTGGAATTTTCTAGTACTTATGGCAGATTTCCTTTTCTAAGAACCTCCCTGTTTTACTTAACCTACAAAAGGAAGTTTGGAGTTCTGCTGGTAAATCAGTTTGCTTTTTACTGGGAAATTCCTAGTTTGCCATTTAAAATTGGCTATTTGCTTTAAAGTAAATTATCAAAGCAATGGGACACTTACCTGTATCTTGTTCTCTTAGTTTCAAACGACAGACTAGTTATGGATCTTCTCTGAGGATGCCGGTTCCTCTTGGTTGTGATTACCATGAGAGGGATTTTATATACTGACCTAAGTGAACTATGCTCCAGTCTTTTAAAAGTTAAGGTTGGCCAAGTTTGGCTGCCTAACAAAGTCACAATGACCTTCTTTTTAATCTTATGTGTACTTTTAAGGTATTAGATAACTGATTAGATATTAGATACGATATTAGATAACTTAAGGTATTAGATAACTGATTAGATATTAGATACAATATTAGATAACTTAAGGTATTAGATAACTGATTAGATATTACATATGAATTAGGTAACTAGGTATTAGATATAAATGAGAGGTATTAGATATGAATGAGATATATTAGATATGATACTAGATATGAATTAGATATTAGATATAAATTAAATAACTGATTAGGTATTACATATGAATGACAGGTGGTTGCCCCACTCTAAAAGAGAGGGTTGCAAATTACAACCTATGGCTCAAGTTGAGTCTGTGGCCTGTTTTTGATAATAAAGTTTTGTTGGAACACAATCACACTCATTTGTTTACATATTATATGTGGCTAATTTCATACTACAGTGGCACAGTTGAGTAGCTAGTTGCAAAGGACAGAGACTATGTGTCTTGTAAAGCCTAACATATTTACTATGTGTCCCTTTACAGAAAAAGTTTGAAGAGCCCTACTCTAAAATAATCCCATATGGGGACTGCCGAAAAGCCAAAGGCTGAAGTTTTAAGAACTCTGACTTCTGAACAACATTTGATTGTGTTTGCTGTATTTAGAATAGTGCTGTCCAAGCTGAGTTTCCTAGAATGCTTGCTAGTTCTGCAGAATGTCACTAGATCCAACAGAAGAGAAGGGGAATTACAGTCAAATAAGTTTGGCAAATTCTGGAATAAGCCAAGTGAAACAGATTTAGTCTTTGTAGCCCTTTTCAGATCACTAACATAAATGACAACTCTACAAAAGAGGATTAGATACAGAATTTCGTAAGTCACTTCATCTTAGAAAACTTTCCTTTACATGAGACCTTATAGAGTTAATGTTCAAGGAACATACTATGGGAAAAATGATTTGTTTAGAGTACCAAAATCTGGCCATACATTAGATTACCAAATGTGTGTGTCTTCAAGAATGCTTAACTTCAACAATAAGCTGGTTAACAGGAGAAAGGTGATTATCACAGATTTATTTTTGCATAAAATTTGAAAGTTTCAGTAGCAGTTAGCTCCTCACTGAGAGTGCATTAGGGACAAAGTTACAGTGACATCGCTATGAAGACAGAGCAGACTCGAACTCCATACATGAGACTGCACCTCAATGCAGAGAAATTCTCAAGCCCTTTCTTCACCTCCTAAATTTTAGAAAAGCAGAAAGTTAGTGTTCAAATCACAGCCCCCAGTGAATGTTGCTTACTTCTGACCTGAGCGCTTAGTATATGAAGGTTATGTGGGCGTCAAAAGGTCTAGGAAAGCCTTATGTGTCCTCTGGGGAAAGTTGCAAGGAACAATAGAAAAGTTCCTGAATATCGGGAAATGTTTTCCCAAGATCAAGAGATTTATTGGTATGTGGGAAAGATTCCAAAGCAACTCTGTTGGCTGAAACATTTCAAATTTGACGGCTAGCTGCCAGTGCCAGTTTTGTTGAAGGGCAATTTCAGTGCAGTGGCACACAATGACCTAGGCTGCCTGAGTAACTTAGAACCAGTTAAATTGTGATGATGTTTCCAAAGGCAGAGTTTATTTTGCCAGCACACATATTTTTGAAATTCCTATTGACATTGTCACCTATTTGTCTAACTAAGAAAGTTATTGATAATAAGCCAGGTATGTGTTTGCTCAATCCAAGCAGGACTTAGAAACCAAAGCAATTATTCCCCAGTTCAAAGAATCAAAGATTTGTCAGCTCTAGTGAATGACTTCCACCTTAAAGAATACTAGGAATGTGCCTGCTTGCCTATAGAATGACTGCTCTTTCACTGGGTGATGTTTTTGCAGCCATATAGAATAGTAATCTTTGCTTAGTATGGGGGAAGGAGCTGACAGGGGTCAGGGTATGCCACCCCAGAATATGTCACTTTGGCATAAGAATTATTTTTGTGATATTTGTTGATTAGTAAATTTATTTAGTAAATTTATACTGAGGGCAGATGTCTGGGAATGCCAGAGGGATACAAGGTCAAATAATGCCCTGGGAGAAGCTACCATTTGAGCAAAATCTGCAGGAGGCAAGAAAAAGAGCACTGAGACTGTCTAGGGGAAGAGTGATTCAGGCAATCAGACCAGCAAGGACAAAGAGCCTGAAGTGAGAGCATGATCAACCTATTTGATCCTGAATGAGGAGGTTGGCGTTAGTGGAGATGAGCAGGTAGATAAGTGTGGGTAGAGAAATGAGTGAGGCAAATCAGTTTCTGTTCAATGCTGCTGTCCGTCTGTCCTCAAGGCTCCATTTACTTTGGCCACCTCTCTTGTCAGTACAGGTGAGCAACCTTCCACTCTTCTAAACTACCTTGCCTATATGCTGGCAGTAGAGTTTATGTTTCACCTTCTCACATGTATCTATGCTTTTTTTTTCTAACCATGTTGAATTTTTAAAATAAATTGAATGATCATAGTAAAGAGACAAAAATGTAGTAAAATACTCAAGAGAGGACACATTGGAGCAAATAGACCTGGGTGCAGTTTCTGGATTCACAACTTCCTAGATGGGTCATTTGGGCCGAATTATCCAAGTTTTCTGAGCTCATTTCCTCATCCAGTGTCTAAATCAGGCAATATGCATCGTGCTTATCACAGGCCTTGGCACATAGCAGTGCTCAATAAATTTAGATTTCCTAAAAGAGTCAGGCAGGCTAAAGTTCCAGAATCATTTCCCAACCCACACCACAACCACAACTTTACCAACCTCACTTCAATTGCTGATAATGCATACTGCTTCTACTTTGTGGTACTCTGCATAGGATGTGTGTTTACAAAGAGACAATTTGCATCACTCATGGTAGCACAGAAGTGCCTTGGCTAATGGAAACCCTTCATTATTCCAAAGGCAACTTATAGCCATATTTCTCTGATTTCATCATTCCTTCCCTACTCTGAACTCAATCAAAATCTTTGAAATCTTTGAAATTTATGATGGTAATTATTTACAAGTATTTATTATTTAAAGAATTTTGAGATTGATTTTCCTGACAAATGTTCAAATTGTGTGAGTAATGCTACACGTATAGAGCTTGCTGTACTGGAAACTGCACACAGGTTCTATGCAGAATCATTCGTAAGCATTTGCACCAGAGCTGGTGGACATAGCCTCCATATAAAATGGACTGAGAGATAAATTGGACAAGTAGTGTTCTATGCAGACATTCTCCATCAGTTGACTAAATTCTGCTACGTGGTCCTGCTTCATCGGTTAACCCATGCGTGGCTTCTACTTTACAGTGTCATTTCTAAGTAATTTGTTCACCTCCTAGTTTAGTTTTATAGATGATTAAAGTTCTAGTGTTGGTCAGGGGAAGCTACTCCAAAGGGACTGATATTTAAAATCTGCCAGGATTATGATGATTGAGGTCATTTAATACAATGAAAATTTTGATTGGGTTTTAGCTTTGAACATGAGAATCTCAGATACCAAAACTATAAGCTGCTTAGGAACAGGCTAGATGAGAAAACATACTACTTACTTCTCAGATGCTTTCTGTGAATATTAAATCTCAGACCTTGACATTGTGTGCAGCCTTCATGTTGGAAATTACAATTAGAAAATATCACAATAAGGGGCCTTTGCTGAGTTATTTATACATTTGTGTCCATTGAAATTATTGGCTTTGGCCTTCTCTGTGGAGGTAGCTGGGCTTAGCCTTTTCTCTGTGCAGGGGCTCTGGGCACGGGGGTGCATACCCAGGACACTCGGGTCTGTAAGCTGAAGTATCCTCACCTTCACGCCCTGGTATTCTACCCCTCACAATGGATTGCTTCCCACTTCCTTCAAGAGAGCACTGGTTATCAAGTCAGGCTTGTTCTCTTAACACTTGTAATGCCTTAAAATTTTTCTTCTAAAATGCATTTTATTCTTAGACATTTACACAGAAGTACATCGCACCCTCTGACTCGTAATTAGAATTCTTCCTAAAGACCCTGAGACTTCTGTGACTATATTCGTTTGCTCTACTGCTGCAGCAAAATACCATGGACGGGGTGGCTTAAACAACAGAAGTTTATGTTCTCACACTTTTGGAGCCTGGAAGTCCAAGCCCATTCTGAGGTCTCCCTCCTTGGCTTGCCGATGGCCGCCTTCTTGCTGTGCCCTCACACTGCCTTTTTTGGTGCATGTGTTTCTGGTGTCTCTTTTTCCTTTCCTAATCTCCTTTTCTTATAAGGACACAAGTCAGATTGCTTGGGGGCCCACTTTAAGAGCCTCTTTTTAACTTAATTATCTCTTTAAATGTCCTGTTTCTAAATATAGTCTGTTACGTACATTCTAAGGTACTTCACAGTAAGGACTTTGAGGGCATACAATTAATTCCGTAACAGTGACATTTTCACGTCATCAGCTTTATTAGTTGCTACCTGCAACTTGAAAAGGTACATTTTTTAAAAAATGAGTGGCAAAAAAAAGGAGAAAAAGAAGAAAAATTGATAGCTTGTTGCACATTTATGATGGTAATTATTTACAAATATTTATTATTTTTAAAAATTCTGAGATTGATTTTCCTGGCAAATGTTAACATTTTCTGAGTACTGTCTCACGTATAAAGCTTACTGTATTGGAAGCCGCATGCAGGTTCTACAGAGAATCATTTGAATTCCCCTACCAGTCTCAAACACTTCCAGAACTCAGGAAGAAATTCTGGTTGCAACTGGCAGTATTTTGAGATGTCTGCTCCGATTTACTGTTTACTATTAACTGAAATGATGTTTTTTGTTTGGTAAGTTTGTTCTTGAAAGCACATTAACTTCCAGACCTAACCTTTCATCTTTGGCTGGTTTCTCTTTATAACTGGCCTGGACAAAAGAGTAAGCACAGGAAATCGAGAATTAAATCTGTTAAACTCAGAAAAATCAGTGAATCCTTGGACAGTTAAGCATCATCGAAAATACATGAAGAAACCAGTTTGCCAAATAGATGACTGATTGAGATGGTCTCGTTTGCTTAACTGATTACTTTTCTTGTTTGTTTCTGGAAAAGGTTTCCCAAGTCTATTTTTCTATAAAGTACTTTACACTGAATTCTTTTGCACAGGTATTTCATCAGGCTTGCCTAACCTCGTTTACATATTCAGTCATCCATCTACAAATCTTCCAATTATTATTTCTGAATTCTAAAAATGATGGATTTGATTTGGAGTATTGCCACAGATATTGGAGGGAGCTTCTGAAAAAGATGGAAGAGGCCGGGCACGGTGGCTCACGCCTGTAATCCCAGCACTTTGGCAGGTCCAGGCGGATGGATCACCAGGTCAGGAGATCAAGACTATCCTGGCTAAAATGGTCAAACCCCATCTCTACTAAAAATACAAAAAATTAGCCGGGCGAGGTAGCGGGCGCCTGTAGTCCCAGCTACTCTGGAGGTTGAGGCAGGAGAATGGCGTGAACCGGGAGGCGGAGCTTGCAGTGAGCTGAGATCCGGCCACTGCACTCCAGCCCAGGCGACAGAGGGAGACTCCATCTCAAAAAAAAAAAAAAAAGATGGAAGAGTGTCAGAAGTTAGAAATAAACTACAAACTGTAAGAATATTGTTCACATATCGTTTTAACGTTTATTCTTAGTTTTAAAATAAATTTTATTAGAATCTGAATTTGAATTTGGAGTGAAATTCAGCTTAATTTTTTAAATGTAAGAAGTGAATTACTTTGAAATAATCTCAGTCCATATTTTTCAGAGTCTAAGGAGATATTGCTTTTTTAGAAGTTATAGCCAATGTAAGGCATTTGAATTTTTATTAAAAAGATAATATATTTTTGTTAAATTGAAGCACTACAGGATGATACAAAGTAATAAGTAATTATTCTCTTGTTCTTGCCTCTTTTCTAACCACAACTCCAACTTAAATGCTCTCAGTATCTCCAGAGGAAAACACTGGTAATGGTTTGCTGTCTACCCCTGCAGATATGTCCTATGCATTTACATAGATATCTTTTTAGGCAAATGTAAACATACTCTGCATATAATTCTATGAATTGATCTTTTATCATCTCATCATTATTTTCAATATATATTCCTGTCATTATATGCAGATACACCTTATTTTAAACACTATGTAATGTTTATTAAATACATATGTTATCAGTGTAACCTCTTAGTGACGGGCATTATTAGTTTATATTTTTTTACTCACAAATAATACTCCAGTTAGGACACTTTTATACGTGTATAGACATATATATAGTCATATATTATATATATATATAGAAATTATATATATATATAGAGAGAGAGAGAGAGAGAGGGAGTCGTGCATCGCTTACCATCAAAGACGTGTTCCGGGAAATGTGTCATTAGATATTGTCATTGTGTGAACATCAGAGTGTACTTACACAAACCTACCTTATATAGCCTACTACACACCAATGCTATATGGCATAGCCTATTGTTGCTAGACTACAAACCTGTATAGCACGTTACTCTATTGAAAACTATAGGCAATTATAACATAATGGTAACTATTTGTGTGTCTAAACATATAGTATAAATAGTATGAATATAGTATTAAAATATAAAAAAATGGTATGTCTGTGCAGGATACCATGAAAGGAGCTTGCAGGGCTGGAAGTTGCTCTGGGTGAGTCGGTGGATAAATGGTGAGTGAATATGAAGGCCTAGGACTATACTGTACACTACTACAGACTTTACGAACACTGTACTATTAGATTACAGTAAATTTATTTTAAAAATTCTTTTTTTTTTTCTTTTTTTTTTTTATTATACTTTAAGTTCTTGGGTACATGTGCATAACGTGCAGGTTTGTTACATATGTATACATGTGTCATGTTGGTGTGCTGCACCCATCAACTCGTCAGCACCCATCAATTCATCATTTATATCAGGTATAACTCCCCAATGCAATCCCTCCCCCCTCCCCCCTCTCCATGATAGGCCCCAGTGTGTGATGTTCCCCTTCCCGAGTCCAAGTGAGCTCATTGTTCAGTTCCCACCTATGAGTGAGAACATGCGGTGTTTGGTTTTCTCTTCTTGTGATAGTTTGCTAAGAATGATGGTTTCCAGCTGCATCCATG
>NC_045444.1:35547910-35631905 GCF_002776525.5 Piliocolobus tephrosceles | reverse complement strand
CAATCTACTCATCTGACAAAGGGCTAATATCCAGAATCTACAAAGAACTCAAACAAATATACAAGAAAAAAACAAACAACCCCATCAAAAAGTGGGGAAAGGATATGAACAGACGTTTCTCAAAAGAAGACATTCATACAGCCAACAGACACATGAAAAAATGCTCATCATCACTCACCAGCAGAGAAATGCAAATCAAAACCACAATGAGATACCATCTCACACCAGTTAGAACGGCAATCATTAAAAAATCAGGAAACAACAGGTGTTGGAGAGGATGTGGAGAAATAGGAACACTTTTACACTGTTGGTGGGATTGTAAACTAGTTCAACCATTATGGAAAACAGTATGGCAATTCCTCAAGGATCTAGAACTAGATGTACCATATGACCCAGCCATCCCATTACTGGGTATATACCCAAAGGATTATAAATTATTCTACTACAAAGACACATGCACACGTATGTTTTTTGCGGCACTATTCACAATAGCAAAGACTTGGAATCAACCCAAATGTCCATCAGTGACAGACTGGATTAAGAAAATGTGGCACATATACACCATGGAATACTATGCAGCCATAAAAAAGGATGAGTTTGCATCCTTTGTAGGGACATGGATGCAGCTGGAAACCATCATTCTTAGCAAACTATCACAAGAAGAGAAAACCAAACACCGCATGTTCTCACTCATAGGTGGGAACTGAACAATGAGATCATTTGGACTCAGGAAGGGGAACATCACACACTGGGGCCTATCATGGGGAGGGGGGAGGGGGGAGGGATTGCATTGGGGAGTTATACATGATATAAATGATGAATTGATGGGTGCTGACGAGTTGATGGGTGCAGCACATCAACATGGCACAAGTATACATATGTAACAAACCTGCATGTTATGCACATGTACCCTAGAACTTAAAGTATAATAAAAAAAATAATAATAATAAAAATAAAAATAAAAATAAATTAAAAAAAAAAAAAAGAGCAGGGCTGAAGTCCTGGAAAGAGTTCTGGTGACTAGACTGGTTGGGGGTTGCAGGGGAACTGAGAGTGGAGGTAGATGAACAGGGAATGGCAAAACTCAGATTACAAAATTATAGGTCTTAAGGTGCACACCTCTTATGCACATCTAGGGCATTTTTAGGAGCACAAAGCAAAACCTAAACTTTTGCTCTTTTTCTTTTCCTTCTCCAAAGCAATATTAGCACTCAACACACTTATGAAGCCAGAGCACAATAGGCAGAAAAAGCCACACTATAAATAAACTTATACTGGAAAACCAACTCTCGGAATGCACAGAACAGATATTCAAAATAGCATACTATTCTCAGAGAAATAGGAAGAGAGATTGGAAACATGATGAAATAGCAAGCAATTACAGAGAGGATCCAGTTGGAGATATTAGGATGAAATCTATTGTTATTGAAATAGAGAATGCAATGGATGGGTACAATAGAAGAATGTAAACCACTGAAAATGATTTAAACTGTAGGCTCAAGTTGAAGAACTCTCAGAATGAATCAACAAGGGATAAAAATAATGAAAAGCAGGAAACAAATGTTAAAGACACACACATATATTATGTATATATGTTTACACATATGTATCTATGTTTATATATGTGTATATATTTTATATACCTATATAAAACACATATGTATATATTTAAAGTATATATATGTTTAAAAACATACTTATTACAGAGTGAGAGACAGAAAGAGTGAGAAATTAGAAGTAGTAGCATCAGCATTATTTAATATAAGTCTTACAAAAAGGAGGGAAGAGTTGAAAAAATAATTAACCAGAATTTCCTAGAATTAAAGAAAGATATATCAGACTTCTGGCTGGAGAAATTCATACAGTGCCAAACAGGATAAATTAGGAAAAAGTTATACAAAATTAAAAATATTAAAATTTCAGCTAAGCACATTGTACTGTGACTTGAAAACATAAAAGAGAATATTCTAAAATTTTCTGAAGAGAAAAAGGGAAATCACCTAAAAATGAACAAGAGTATAACTTTTCAACAGCAACACTGGATGCATAAAGACAGTGGAGTAATGTCTCCAATAAACCCATTACAATTATTTAAACGTTTTTTTAATCTCACATGAAACAAAGTAAAAAAACTGTTGCTATTTTGAGATACGTTCTGGCTCTGTCACCCAGGCTAGAGTGCAATGGTTGGATCTCAGCTCACTGCAACCTCTGCCTCAAGGCTCAAGTGATCCTCCCATCTCAGCCTCCCAAGTAGCTGGCATTATAGGTGCACACCACCACACCCAGCTAAGTTTTATACTTTTTGTAGAGACAGGGTTTTGCCATGTTGCCCAGACTGGTCTCAAACTCCTGATCTCAAGCAGTCCTCCCGCCTCAGCCTTCCAAAGTGCTGGGATTACAGGCATGATACACTGTGGCCAGGCAAAATACAGTATTTAAATTACTTTTTTATTTCATTTTATTTCTTCAGTACTCTAGCCATCTCATTATTTCCTCCTCTTGGGGACTATTCCAATAGCCTCCTGCTTCTCTTTGCATCCACTATATCATGAGCCATTAATGTATTTTCCACATAGTAGCTTAAATGTTATTCTCAACCCCAAAATCTAAACTTGTTATGTTTAAATAAAAACACATTGTTCTTAGGGAAATAACTAGAATCCAAACATGGCTGAGGGTCCTGCCTGGCCGAGTCAAGCATCTGTGAACACTGGATGGACTTGGGAATCTCTGGGGCACTTTATACTAGTGTACAAGTCTTGCCCCAGAGGTCCTCCTTGACTGGGTCTGCGTGGCCTGTACTATCCAGGTGACTTCCAAGGCAACCCTGTTGCAGAAGTCCTGATTTTGTCCCTGTGGCCCCTTCAGCTCAAGTCTTCCCATTTTTCCTTCACTCTCAGCGCTACTGCACAGATCTCCTGTGCCTCCAACCTGTCAGGCTCCTTCTTGTTCCAGAACTTTCCACAGGATTTTCCTCCATCCTGGAACACTCCCCAAACACTTTCACTAGGGTCATCCTGCTCTGCCTTCAGAATCAGCTCACTCTTCACTTTTTCAAGGAACCCCTGACCCACCTTCCTAAGTCTCTCCCACATGTCAACTTAGGGCAACAGATGTATCTTAATAGCACTTATGATATTTGTGACAGTTTAATTATTGGTACGATTCTTCCATAAAACTCTTTCCTTTTTACATTGTATGCTCCATGGGATTAAGGAATATTTTGTTTTTCTTACTCAGTATTGCATAGTTTTCAACTAATGCAGTGTTGCCTAATTTGCCGAATGAATGAATAATTAACACCTAAAGACCTAAAACCAGCAAACATTTTAAAGTCACATATGCCTTAGTTGCAAGTCATGTATACGTTTATTATACATATACATGATTGTAAAGGTGTGGTAAAGCTAGTGGATAGATGAACTAATGAATGATATGAGGCTATATTCTGAATAGCACAAATATTTCAACGCTATTGAAAAATTGTAAAATTACTTTTCCATGTTTGTTTAAAAAACACATATAAACCCTCCTTTCTTTTTTCCAGAGAGCAGTCATGATTACAAACCTAGTGATCTGTGAACTCAAAAATCTAGAAACATATCTATTACGAAAAAATGCTTTCATCTTATTGAGACCCTTCTTTTGTTTTATCCTACTGTGATTTTGCTAGAATTGCTTTGATATAAAATGTCATCTCAAGATTATTTATAAAAGAGAGTAAAAATGCTAATACCTTTGTAAAAGATGAGTTAAATGAACAGCCTATTCATGAAGTGCTTTGAAGGATGATAAATAAGAAATAATGCAAGTTATCAAAATGAATCATTAACTTCTCCAAATCCAGGGGATTCAAATTGAACAAAAAATTCACAATTCAATCATCATCTCACTTTGAAAATTAAAGGTAATTGGCAGCCTATTTAAATTGCATCTGTCTTAGATTGCAAGTGTTGTTAATGACAGGGAAAGCAGAAAGGTAATGAGTAGAGGATCAACTTGAGCAACCAATGGAAAAATAATATTTAATGAAGCACATTTTACGAAGAAAACTGAGGAACATAGAGCCATACTGTTGTGTGAAACCTAAACCCTAAAATACCACTGCATCTTCTATTTTGAAACAAGTTCTTCAGAAATTTTCATCATATATGAAACTAGAGATTTTTTTGCAAAGGCAGAATACTTGTGCTATAAAGAGCTAATAGTCATGGAGCCAAAGAATGCACAGTAATCTATAAATGCATTTACCCATATGGAAAATTGTGATGTGCTTGATTGTGTTTAGTTTTAATGAAAAAGAATTACTGAATATATTCATTACTACACCATCTGCTTTTCACTTAATAACATATTTTCCAATTATTAATGAACATACATAATTTTAACACAAATGGGACTGTATAAAATATTTTTATAAAGTCTTTTCTTTTTTTGCCTGTATCTCTTTCCATCTTGTCCTCCTCCTCCTTTCCACCCAAGGTTACCAGGCATGACTGTGCAAATTGCAAATTGCAAACATCAGATCACATTGAGATCTATGCATTAGTTATCTATTGCTGCATAAGAATATTTCCACAAACTCAGAGGCCCAAATACAAATTAATTATCTCACAGTTCCTGTGGGTCAGGAGCCCGGGCATGGCGTAGCTGAATCCTCTGCTTTAGGGTCTCACAAGCCTGCAATCAAGGTGGAACACCCAGGGTTGCAGTATCATCTGGAGCTTGAATGGGGAATTAACCACTTGCCTGCTTTCATGGTTGCTGGCAGCATTACGTTCCTTGTGACTGTATAACTGGGAGCTTTAAGTTTCTGTTGGTCACAGGCCATTCCAAGCTCTCAGAGGTCACCTGCAGTTCCTTGCCATGTGGGCTTCCCCAACAGGGCTGCTTTCCTCCTCACACTCAGTAAGGGCGAGAGAAATGGCAGAGAAACGGGCACTTCAACCTTAGGTAATGCAGTCACACACATTTCATCACCTTTGCTGTTTTCTACTGGTTAGAAGCAAATCACAGGTTGTACCCACACAGAAGAGGAAGGAATAGCAATCACTAAAAAGCAGGGATCATGATGGCCATCTGAAAATTTGTCCACCACAGTCTGTTGAAGTGAAGGCCTTGGAATTACATTGATCCGAATTTCATTAAATTCTCTCTCTCTCTTTTTTTTTTTTTTTTTTATTCAAGTTGTGTGCTGATCCCAGGGGTTTATTATGAGTGTTCTGGTTTTTTGTTGTTGTTTTATTGTTGTTTGTGTGGCACTTTGACTACTTAGGTGAGTTATTACTCTTTGTGTAATAACTGGGGCTCACATTGTCAGGTTGGGTCTCTGAGTTACCTTAAATGTTGACATTACACTGGTTTTTGCTTTAAGGGACTAGTGTACAGAATTAGCCAATATAATAATCCCTTGTTTAGACAACAAGAGGCAATCTTTGTCATCCTTGTCTTGTTTGTTTGCTTGTTTATGTGTTTGTTTGCAGGTTTGAGAATTGAGAGGACTTGGTCCCTTGTTCAGTGTTTTCTCTACAGTTTCCAGTCCCATCTGTTACAGTTGTATGGATTGATGGCCTTCTCTCTGAGGAGCCATCAGAAGCCTGCCATGTGCTGTGTTTAGCGTGGACTTTCTGACACTGGATGTCAGGTCCCCACTGAATCCAGAACTGAGACAGTCCTTCACGAGCTTTCTCCAAGGAGCTGCTAAAAATGTTCAGGTCTTTGTTCCTGGACTTCAATCTCCATCAGCCTGCTGACTCCAACAACTGCTTGGCTGAGAAGAGTAAATTATTTACAGTAGGGAAATGATAGGTTCCTAGTTTTTACCTTCACAGAATGCCCTGTACTCAGTTTTCAGTCTTTGAGTTATCTCTTTCCTTTATCAGCTCTACTGCCCCTGAGTCCTAAGACTATCCTGCTTAACATCCTAAATGACCTACAGCTATCTGCCTGGCATTCTGAGTTATGGGGCTGAGGGATGTTTGATAAGTGTTTCAAATACAGACATCCAAATCATCCAATTTTCCACAGCGTTTTTCACCCCATGTCCCCACACCTTTTGCTTCCCATCACCTCTCTGTATTCCATATGAAGAGCTGACTCTTGTATTATTTCTTTCCCCTCTGCACACCATTTAAGCTTTGGCTTCCTGTGAATGTGTCTTGTTTAATCAACTATAATTTCTCCATCACCTTTCAGTTTTTTCAAAGATTTATTGAAACTTCCACACCACTGATGTCTTCTCCCACCTTCTCTTTGCATTTGTAGAGTTATAACATTTGTGTTCCTCAATATTTTATTATGTCCTTGCATTTAATTCTCTTTAAGTGGAAATCTGCCTCATTTAAAAGAAATTATGTTTAAGACCTCAGATTTTCATGCAGAAATGTGAATGCTATTCTTGAGTTAGTTGCAATGTTGAACCAATCCTTGGCTCTAAATTTATTCTAGAAAGTAAATAAAATCAAGGAGGAAAGCTGCATCACATAATTTGCTAAAAATTGGAAGAACATATGTAATATGAAGAATGAACATATAGAACATGAAAAATTTTCCCATAAGGAAAAACTAATACTTTAATCTTAAAAGAGTGAACATGGAATTTTGTTCAAATAAGGTTTGCACACCTTCATAATGATAATAAATCATTAATGGAAGCTATTGTACTATACTAAACTTTCAGAACCTTTTAGAGGTTCACATGGGGAAGACAACCATTATCACATTTGTGATGCAAATAAACTCCCCTATCCCAAACACTTGAAAGAGTTCTAGGTAAATTTGAAAGTTGTCAGCCTATTTGAATCTAGAAGAGTTTAAAAATCTAGGAAATAATATTTTATTTAAACATAAATTATATTTAATTGATGGAATGGGGAAAGGGGAAAATATTTCCTTATAGAGGTTGTGTTGCAAGTCATGAAAGTGACTTAATTGGATTAGGTGTCAGAGTTGTAAAAAAAAAAAAAAAGAAAAGATTGTGTTTGTGTGTGTGTGTGTGTGTGGGAGAGACAGAGAGAGAGAGAGATGGAGGTGAGGAGGTGGGGGTGAGGCAATGAATAAAGAAATGCTTCTTAAGGATCTTGAGGTCCTCTTATGGATCTTTCAAATATACATTTTAAGAGTACACAGAATTAAGTTAATGAGAGTGAGAAGGATTAGGTAATTAGCATATTAGAAAAAGGCATCAATATAAAAATCAGAAGAGAATGAGATGAATCTGGTCTAAGATGGTGACAAGTTCTTATTCTAAATATAAGATAATAAGAAGATGAGGATGTTAACCAAGGACCAAGCTGTCAAGATGTGTGTAGTAGACAGTGCACTGCTATCAGCCATGTTAGGAAGGATAGTGGAAGAGTTTCAAAGTGGATACGGCAGGAAGCAGAGAGGGGTTTAGGGATCCTAGGGCAGAGAAGAAAAAAAAAAAAACAAAGTTTCCCTTTTCAAGGATCTGGAAGCTGAGGGTGAGATATACTAGATTAGAGAGAAATAGTCTGCAGGAGGGGAACAAGGATAGTACAGACTGGGAGCTATTAGAATAAACCAATTACTGCTTGAAATCTATGCCATCTTAATTGCACCGAGTGGGACTGTGACTCTTCTCAGCTGATAAGTGTTCCCATGAGCCCTGGCTTCTGTACTTTTGCAGGTGCTATCTGTGCTGTACTGCCCAGGGTACAGTGGGAGGCCAGTGGTTACAGCAGCATAGCATGGGAACAAAACAACATCTGTCAAGCGTTCCTGATGGCATGAGTCTCTGTGTACTGGTGCAGAGAAATCATCATCTAAGCAACAAAGATTTGGGATCCTTTCTATGCATTTCTTTTTCTATTAGTTTCTAATTTTATTTTAGATTCAGGGGTACATATGCAGGTTTGCTAGCTGGTATATTGTGTGATGCTGAGGTTTGGGGCATGATTCATCCCATCACCCAGGTACTGAGCATAGTACCCAATAGTTAGCTTTTAAATCCTTGCCTCCCTCCCTCCATCCCCCTTCTTGCAGTCCCCAGTGTCTGTGGTTGCCATTTTTATGTCCATGAGTACCCATTGCTTAGCTCGCATTTATAAGTGAGAACATGCAGTATTTCGTTTTCTGTTCCTGTGTTAATTCACTTAGGATAATGGCTTCCAGCTGTATTCATGTTAGAGCATTTCTTAAAAGTGACTTTATTTTGTCCAAAAGCTTCTTTTACCAAAGTTATGATGTGATAGCCTCAAGAAAATAGTAATAAATAGAAAAAAATCTCTTAGAGTACTTATGTAACATGACATTGAAATTAAGACTTACTTTTAAAATTTTATTTTTAATGGACAAGTAATGACTGTACATATTTATGGGGTATATAGTGGTTTTTGATACATATAATGTATAGTGATCAGATCAGGGTAACTGGTACATCCAACATCTCAAAGTTTTGTCCTTTCTTTGTGCTGGGCAAATTCAATATTCTCCTTCCAGCTATTTGGAACTATATATTATTATTAATATTGTCATCCTACAGTGGTATGGAACACTAGAATCTATTCCTCCTACCTAGCTGTAATTTGGTATCCTTTAACAAATCTCTCCCTATCTTTCCTTTCCCTCTACCCTTCCTAGCCTCTAGTATCCTTTGTTCTACTTTTTGATTCTATGAAATCAACATTTTTTGGCTTCCATATATGAGTGAGAACTTGCAGTGCTTAATTTTCTGTTCCTGGCTTAATTCACTTAACATAATGTCCTATCTGCACCCCATGTTTACTGTAGCACTATTCATAATAACCAAGATATGGAAGAAAGCAAAGTGTCCAAAAACAAATAAATTGATAGAAAAAATGTGACATATATATATATATATATATATGCACAGTGGAATACTATTCAGCCATAAAGAGGAATGATATCCTGTCATTCCTGGCAACATGATGGAACCGAAAGAAATTAACACTTTAAAACAAATTTTATTCTATTTATAAGACTCATAGATTTTAAAATTTTAAAAACATGTAAATAATAAACTTTACTTGTGAACAGAGGAATATAATTCTTAAAATAGAACAAAGAGATGGTCAGTCTTCATGCCATAATGTACTTTGAATTATAACAGCTAAGATACTATGGGAATGTGGGAAATATTACAATATGTTGTGATTGAATATATCTGCTCATCTGTCCATATTTGATTAGATGATGCCTTTGCTTTGGTATATTCTCAATCACTGAATAGTATGCTGTTAGGGAGCATTTTCTCCCAGTCTTAGTCATAATTCCTGATTAAATTGGGAGAGATCAAACAGTCACACATTAGTGGAGTAGCTTGGCTTTCTTTAATACATGTTTCATGTTGTATCCTTTGTATATGTTTTAGCAGTTTTTAAAATATATATTAAAAAGTTTCTTTAAAAATAAAATGTCCTAGCAGATGTAAAATAAGCAAATAGAATCAATGGAAGTAAATCTTCCTCATTTCTATCTACATTAAGGAGACATTGACCTACCCAAAAGGCCCAACAGACACAAGGGCCAATCTGGAAGAGCCTTCAAAGGCCAAAATTGGAACAATTTTTGTAAAAAAATTAAAAATAATAATAATATAAACCAAAGAAAGAATCAAATAAATATGTATAAATCTATAGTGATTTAAATTATTAAATAAATTGACAAATAAATAATTGACAGATAAGAGATAGCCCTTCCTTACCAAACATTTCTAATTAATATATAAAAAGGAACAAGTGACATAGAAAATCATCCTTAGTATGCCATAGTAATAATTCCTGGAAAAAAAAAATCCACCAATAAATGGTAAAATTGGTGGGTAAAAGTTTTGGAAGAGCAAGATATTTGCATATTCTCAAAACATTCCCTCCAAAACACTTACTAGTTTCAAAGGGAAATATAGTCAATTTGCAACGGAAAAAACTGTCAGATAAGCCCTTATTCAAGTAATCAAGGTTAACATCACCAATAAGAAGATATACTGGCAACATGCACGCCTCTAATATGAGGAAGTGGGAAGGCCACGTGACTTTTGAGTATTTTTCTTTAAAGTGCATAACTCAGACTAATCTTGAGAAAATACCATGAAAACAACATTAAGAGGCATTCTATTAAAATATGTGGCCAGTATTCTTCAAAAGGTCAAGGTCATGAAAGACAAAGAAAGATTAGAATTGTCACAGATTGGAGGAGGCCAAAGAGATATGACAAAGAAATGCTATGTGGGATCCCGGCACGGAAATAAAACAGCCATTAGTGGAAAAGCTTGTAAAATGCAAATGAAGTCTATAGTTTATTTCATAGTATTGTGCTAGAGTTAATTTCTTAGCTTTGATAACTCTACTATGGTTATGAAAGATGTTAACATTTAAGGAAGCTGGATAAAAGGGATACAGGACATTTCTATTATTTTTGCTGCTCTATTATAGATCTAATACTATTACAACATTAAAAGCAAACAAAGTATTCCCAAACTTTATAGTAAAAGGTTTTTGTATAGTCTGTAAGGGATCTTGCTATTCATATATTTTAAAAGTTCTCATTCAGATTTGATCCAATACATGCCCTGATTATCAAGAGAAACTATTGAAATGTCAGTTCACTAGAACATAAGCTCTGTGAAAGCAGTACTTTTTTTCTTCTATTTTATTGATTGTTAAAAGAGTAACTTTGGACTTAATAAATACACATCTAATAGATGAATGAGAAAAATGAGTGAAATCCAAGACACTGGCATAGCATGGAAGGTTCTGGGTTCACTCAGCCTTTCAGTGCCTAAGCAGCTGAGCCAGGTTGATTGTCTGATGGGCAAGCCTCCAAATCACCATAGGAGTGACCACAGGGGTGAGGAGCAGAGAGGGAAGAGTTACATGATGCCAGCACCAAGCAAAGGATCTCCAGCTGCTGTGACACTCCTCTCACTTTGAAAAGAGGTGATATGCCACACCCTAGTCTGGCAGCTGGCAGTAATGATGGCTACACACAGCTTGTTGGCTGGGTAGCAGATGGGGAAATTTGCTTGGCAAAGGACTTTTTAAACGAGTTATTCTGTAATTGATGCATTTTGCTGGGCTTTTACAGCGTAGCAGAAGTGATCTCAGGTTCTGTAAATGTACATTTTAAAGTCTACCAGCATTTAGGAATTTATTCCAGTGAGTTTACCAAAATTTCCAACCATTGTACCTGCTATCAATGTCAACTGTCAATAATGAGAAATGGCCACTCTATGTTTTTAATAACACATCTCAACTGAAGAATTGTGCCAGTCATGGCAAATCATATCACACTCAGATACATACATGCATATTGCATAGGAAATATTGTGCTCAATAACTCAAAGGCTAGGTTATCTAATAAATAAGAATGACAATACTATTTTCTTTTATGGGCAAAAATGTAGGATCCTCCCCCAAGAAGAAAGGACTTAGAAGGGAACATCCCTTGTGCCTTGACATTTCCTAGATCTTGCCTTTTGCAACATTACTATTTCTCTCCTTATCAAAAAGTATCCTCAGATCAGGTTAATTAGTTATATCACAAATAGTTACATAATCCCCGTTCTTTGAAACAAAAACAACTATTTTTTAAACCTGAATAGCTTTCTGCCTGTATCAGACGAGAGTAATGTAAACAAGCCATTTTCAAAACGACTGAAAAGCTGCTGATGCCATGACTTGCTTTTGCACATTATAAAGGAAACAGATTTTTCTTTTCTATCCTTTACATTATATGCAGTTGTCAAACAAAATGGTACAATGACTGTGAAATAAATATTCCAATAAATTAAACAAAACTGGTGTCTCACATGCAGGCTTTGAAGGTGAATGCTATGTCGAATCGGAAAAAAATCCAGACTACACTGAGGACATAACATCTAAAGTATATTTAGAAAGTAAATATTCATGAATGAAAACTAAGTAATCTTTTCTTATACTTAGGTCAAAAACCAGCATTAAACAAAATAGTATAAAAAAAGTATGTGCTATGTATTGGTGCTCATTCCTCCTGAAAAAATTGGTGCAGTCTCAAACCTGATTTCAAATTTAAGTGTTTTGGGTTTTTTTTTTCTTTCTTTCTTTTTTTTTTTTTTTTTGGCCCAAAAGCTACTGGATGGAGGAAATGGTAATAATAGTTTTAAAAAAGAGTGTTTTGTTTTGTTTTTTCTTTTTAGATGGAGCTTTGCTCTTATTGTCCAGGCTGGATTGCAATGGCGCAATCTCGGCTCACTGCAACCTCCGCCTCCTGGGTTCAAGCGATTCTCCTACCTCAGCCTCCCGAGTAGCTACGATTACAGGTGTGCACAACCATGCCCGGCTAATTTTTGTATTTTTAGTAGAGACAGGATTTCACCATGTTGGCCAGACTGGTCTCGAACTCCTGACCTCAGGTGATCCACTCATCTCGGCCTCCCAAAGTGCTGGGATTACAGGCATGAGCCGCCGCACCTGACCCGCAGTTTTTTCATTAATGGAATTTTCAAATCATTGTTAAAAATTGAGTATAAAAATATAAAACCCATTGCCAAGTTGAAAATAATTATAGCAATTAAGATACTGCGTTTCTCATATGTACTCAGTACTGTACAAAACATTTTATATGGACAATTTTATTTAATTTTCATATGAATGCTAAGAGGCAGATGCTAAGAGTATCTACATTTTAGAGGTAGGGAAATTGAGGTTAAGTAAATGTTCCAGGTCAAACAACTAGGATGTAGTGGGGCTTGGACTTGAACTGGTCAGTCTAATTTCAGAATGCTCTCTTAAACCACTGCAGTTTGTTTCCTCTCATGAGATTACAAATTTCCTAGTGAAACCTAAGACTTAAAATTCCCTTAACAGAAAGATTCATCTGATGAGCAGAGCTGAGCAAAGCAATATGGAGCAGAGCTCAGCACTTGCCTGCTTCCGCACACCACAGGACTGTGGGCTTTTCTTTTTTCTGGGAATGGTGTCTAATATAATGTACTTTTTTTATGTAAATAGAGACTGCAATTATTATTCTCATTTTTAGAAATCCATGAAGTAGGTGAAATTGAATTACCTGTTTCCCACTGAGGACAGTAACTTGGAGATACTGTGACATTCAGGCCGTGTGGGCTAGGGGTAGGGAAAGCTAATGTCTTTCTAAGACTGCATTCATTGATCATAAGCATGAGACCAGAGAAAAGATTAAGCTTCTCCACTCATTCTCGTAAGTGGAGAATAGAACTTGCACTTCTGTTTTTCCTGGTGTTGATTCCTTGGAGCATCTCTGTGTTTACCTGCTTACATTTCAGCCAAGATTTATTTTAGTCCTTCTCCTCTTTTGGAGCTTTTGAGGCAGTTTCATATATATGCCTAGTAGAAACTTCCTAGCTATCTGAAGAGGTAATTCATAGAGATAGCCATATTCTGGTCATTTGGGAAGCCTGGCACACAGAGGGCAGAAACCCTGTCAAAGTGGGGTGCTAAGTCCACCTGAGAGTAAGTGAGTTTCCCACTGGTTACATACAAAAGGATGGCCTATGAAGATTACAGTAACTTGAAATACACTATCATGTTAAGCATAATACAATTATTGTGTTATTTTTAATTATTTAGGGCATTGTTCTGTAACATGTAATCCTGTATGCAAGTTCATGTTCTTTTACAATGTATAGTGCTACACATGTACACACATACACATACCATATAGACTCATAGCAATATGTTTACTAAAGCCTTTGTAGAAACAAATAATATATTACTGACATCTTTTATCAACTAGATATTGGAAACAGGTTGTATAGATTGGCTATCAGATATACTAGATATTTCCCTCCTCTAGATAAGATATTATCAAAATATTTATCCTTTTTAAAAGAACATGATTAATAGAATCAGTGCCGGTATGTTTAGTGTTATGAAATGCAAATGAAAGTTATAACTTATCCAGAAGGAAACACTCTGTAAATAGTGCTTTTTATCTGAGTCGTCTTTTTGGGGGTGCTAGAACTCTAACTCTGCTAATCAAGGAGACTTCACCCTGATCACACTGGACGGGATCTAAGCAAGACCTCTAAGAAATTTTTGACATAAAAATCTTCATGACAATGATCAAGTGTTTTTTGAGAGTGACTCAACCCAAGTTTTGCACTGAGAGCAGTTTGTATTTGGACTACACAGAGACACATAGGTACCTCAGACAGACTAATGCCCTGGTACAACTTCAAGTAGATATTTTTAAAATATTTGTTCAACATCTTCCTTCAATATGAAGGAAGATTAGAGAAAGAAAACCACTGGTGATACCTTCTCTGTGATCCCTGCAATTTATCTCTAGCCCTGAATTCACATACCTCATTTGCAAAACTAGAAAACAGCATTTTTATAATATTGATTGTTACTCAGGTATGCTCATGGGATGACTCATCTACACACAATAACTCCATAGGGCTCATTTAAGAATGTCTGCCATTAGGTGGAACACAATGGCTCACATCTATAATCCCAGCACTTTGGGAGGCCAAGGAGGGCGGATCGCTTGAGTCCACGGGTTCAAGACCAGCCTGGGCAACATGGCTAGACCTCATCTCTACAAAAACATTTTTAAAAATTAGCCAGGAGTAGTGGCATGTGGTTGTAGTGCCAGCTACTTGGGAGGCTGAAGTAGGAGGATTAGACAATTTCAGACAAGCCTGAAATTCTAGGTTGCAGTGAGCCATGGCTGCATTGCTGCACTCCAGTCTGGGGGACAGAATAATACTCTGTCTCAGAAAACAAAACAAAACAAAGCACACAAAAAACAAACAACAACAAACTGCAACTAGATATCCTTCTAGAATTGAATTACAGTTTCAGAAATCTCCTTTATATATAAATGCCTGATCTCCTTCCCCAGTGAGACCCGACTAGCTCTTTATTTTATTATTCATCAACTTAGTCACAATCACCATGACTAAAAATCGTATTCAATACATTGGAATGAATCTTTGCTTGCTCCTCGGTGGGTAAGGGATGGACTTTGTATGAAAACCTCCATATCTCATGTTCCCTTGTTTCCCTTGTTGCTGATCCTCTTCTGTGAGTCCTCTACTGTCTGTAGTTTTTCATTTTGTGGTAAGTCTTTGTTATCACATTTCAGGTCCCTGGTGATAATATTTACCCAATCCTTAATCTTTGCCTCTGCCTGTGCTCAAAACTCACTGTGAGTGCTCTTTTTGAAGGCTTCATTTCTTTCTATCATTCTTATACAAAATATGGACTTCCTGATTTTCCTGTCGATTTTTGAGAAAGTTGTTATTTTATTTGACCCTGTAGATCTACCAACTTGTAAACCGGTTTTTTGTTTTCTTGCTATTCAGTTGTATAAATTCCTTATATATTTTGGATATTAACTTCATCAAATTTTGGTAAATTTTGGTCTTCTTATAAGTGACATTCTCTCTGTCCTCTGTGTAGTTGATGAAATGGATGTTTTGAAACCCTTCTTTTTCTTTGTCGAGGTCAAACTGAAAAAGATTTCTCCCATTGTTCTGTGCCACGATGTTTCCTATGTGTCATTAATAAGCATCATTGTGCCCTGCTAGCTAGTTAAGAGCACCATGATGTCACCATGTAATTACATTATATCCAGTATTGTTTTTGCTACACATAACCGCATACCTCTAAGAGACTTTCCTCAGCTAAATTTCTGTAAAGACAATGACAAAAGCCTTCAACTGAGAGGAAGATTCAGATTTTTTTACCTTATTTTGAATCTGTAATAACAACAGATACTTCTGAAACAGAGAAATCACGGGTTTTTTCACTTCCTCATATCAGATTTTCTTTGCTATATTCCATGCTCTTGTAAATTTTTTGGCTATTAGAGAAGTACATTGGTAACTCATCTGTATGCAAAGCATTTAAAGACAAGTGATTGATTCCCTAAGCAGTAAAAGTATAACTCTGAGTTAGAGTCCTGCAGACCATCTTTTTGAAAGTTTAGGAAAGTTGGATTTGACCAAGCTTTAGCTCACAGCCCCTACTGGAGAGTTCTGATGGTTTGCAGATCCCAGCTGAATCCTGGGAAGGCGCTTTTGGTCACTTAAGCTCATTCCTGAAGCTTCTCTTCCTTGTGCAGAAGAGCTCAGCAAAGCAGTAGGTCATGTAAACTAACATGTTCTGAAGACTTCAATGCTACTAAGCTGAGAACTGTTATGGAATGAGAAGGAAAAGAAGAAAGCAGAAGGGCTCATTTACTGAGTTCTCTGTGTGTTAGATCCGAATAAAGTCTTTAATAATTACAGAAAACTTCTCCTCAGTTCGATTTTCATTAAAATAAATTGGTTTAAGCCAAACTGATATAATCTTTCCTCCCCCTACTTTATTAAGGTAAAACTGACAAAGGTTGAACATACCTATGGTGTACAACATGTTTTGATATACATATACATTGCTAAATGATTCCCACAATCAAATTAATCAATATATCCATCACTTCACAGTTACCTTTTGTGTGTGTGGTGAAAATACTTAAAATGTATGCTCTTAGGAAATTTCAAGTATATAATACATGACCAACTATAGTCACTATGCCATATGATAGGTCTCCAGATCTATTCCTATTAAAACTGAAAGTTTGTAGCATTCGACCAGCAACTATTTCCCCTGGTCTGTTTCCCCTAGCAACCACTATTCTACTGTCTGTTTCTCTAAGTTTGACTATTTTAGATTCCACATAAGTGAGATAAAGCAGTATTTGTCTTTCTGTGCCTGGCTTATTTCATTTAACACAATATCCTCCAGGTTCATGCATGTGACACACTGGTGTGCAGATCTCTGAGACAGTAATTTTATATCCTTTGGATATCCACCCAGCAGTGAGATTTCTGGGTCATATGGTATTTCTTTTTAAATTATTTTGAGAGAATCCCAAGCCATTTTTCGTTATGGCTGCACCAATTTAAATTCCCACCAACAATGTATAAGAGTTCCCTTTTCTCCACATCCTTGCAATAATTATTTATCTTTTGACTTTTTGATAACAGTCATCCTAATAGGTGTGAGATGATACTTCATTGAGGTTTTGAGTTACATTTCCCTCATGACTAGTGATGTTAGTCGCCTTTTCATATATCAGGCCATGTGTATGGCTTCTTTGGAAAAATGTTCATACAGGTCTTTTGAACATTTAAAAATCAGGTTATTTGTTGTTCTTCTTGTTGTTTATTGCTATTGAATTATATACAGTCCTTATATATTTTGGATATTAACCTCTCAACCAATATATAATTTGCAAATATTTTCTTTCTTTCTATAGGTTCATTTTTTACTTTGTTGATTGTTTCCTTTGAGATACAGAAACATTTTAGTTTGATGCAGTTCCACTCGCTTATTTTTGTTTTTGTTGCCTGTGCTTTAAATGTCATATCCCCAAAAATCTTTGCCAAACCAATGTCATAGAGCTTTCTCTCTATATTTTCTTACAGGAGTTTTATAGTTTAAGGTACTGTGTTTAAGTCTTTCATCAATTTTGAGCTGACTATTGTGTATAGAAGATGAGGATCAAATTTATTTATTTATTTATTTATTTATTTATTTGCATATGGACATCTAGTTTTTCCACCAACATTTTTGAAGAGACCATATATTTTTCATTGTGCATTCTCAGACCCTTTGTCAAAAATTAGTTGACTATATAGGTGAGGACTTATTTCTGAGCTTTCTATTCTGTTGTATTGGTCTGTGTGTTTTTATGTCTGTATCATACTATTTTGATTACTATAGCTTTTTAATATAATTTGGATCAGGAAGTATAATGTTTCTAGCACTGTTCTTGCTCAAGATTGCTTTAGATATTCAGGGTCTTTTGTGGTTCCATGCAAATTTTAATATGCTTAAAATATTTTTGTGAAAACTGTCATTTGAATTTTGATATTGATTGTATTGAATCTGTAGACCACTTTTGGTAGTATGGATATTTTGATAAAATTAATTCTTTTAATCCATAAATATGGAAAACCTTTTCATTTATTCATGTCTTCTTCAATTGCTTTCATCAACGTTTACTGTTTTCAGTCTACAGATCTTTCACCTCATTGGTTAAATTTATTCCAAAGAATTTTATTCTTTTTGAAGCTATTATAAATGGAATTGTTTTCTTAATTTCTTGTTTTTATAGTTTTTAGTTGTATATAAAAATGCTACTGATCTTTGTATGTTAACTTTTTATCCTACAACTTTGCTGAATTCATTTGTTAGTTCTAACAGATTTTTGGTGAAGAGTATATCATAGCAAACATAGATGATTTACCTTTCTACAATATGATGTGGATGTCTTTTATTTATTGTATTTATTTATTTTGCCTAGTGGGCATTTTTGTCTTGTCCTTTGACCTTAAAGAAAACACTTTTAGCTTTTTACTGTTTGATAATGATGTTAGCTGTGGGCTTTCCATTATGACCTTTATTGTGTTGAGATACATTCCTTCTGTAACTAATTATTTGAGAGATGTATCATAGAAGGATATTGAATTTTTTATTTTTATTATTAAACTTTATTCTGGTAATGTGGTATATTACATCTATTATCATCTGGGTATCAACGTGTATTTCTTTTTTTTTTTTTTTTTTTTTTTTTCAGTGTTCTTGTCTGGCTTTGATAGCAGAGTAATGCTGGACTCATTAAATGAATTTGGAAGTTTTACCTCCCCCTCAATTTTTTGGAAGAATTTGAGAAGAATTGATATCAATTCTTCAAATATTTGGTGGAATGCAACAGAGAAGCCATCAGGGCTTTTCTTTGTTGGGAGATTTTTGATTACTGATTCAATATTCTTACTTATGATTGATCTGTTCTGATTTTCTGTTTTTTCATAATTTAGTCTTGCTAGGTTAAATATTTCTTGGAATTATTCATTTATTTTAGTGTATCCAATTTGTTGGCATAAAATGTTCAGTCTCTCATCCTTTGTATTTCTGTGGTAGCAGTTATAATGTCTCCTGTTTCACTCCTAGTTTTATTTGAGTCTTCCCTTTTTTTTCAGTCTAGTTGAAGATTTGTTGATTTTGTTTACCTTTGCAAAAAAAACTGGTCTTGGTTTTTAAATTTTTTCTATTGTTCTACTAGTCTCTATTTCATTTATTTCTGCTCTGATTTTTGTTATCTTCTCCCTACTAATGTCGGACTTAGTTTGTTCTTTTTCAACTTTCTTGAGGTATAAAATTAGGATGAATGTTTATTTGAGATTCTTTTTTTTTTCTTCATGTAAGTATTAATTACTATAAGCTTCCCACTTAGTACTGCTTTTGCTGCATCTCGTCAGTTTTAATATGTTATATTTCCACCCCAGTTTTTCTCAAAATTTTAAAAAATTTCCCATTTGATTTCTTTCATTATTGTTATTATTATTATACTTTAAGTTCTAGGGTACCTGTGCACAACATGCAGGTTTGTTACATATGTATACATGTGCCATGTTGGTGTGCTGTACCCATTAACTCATCATTTACATTAGGTATATCTCCTAATGCTACCCCTCCTCCCTCCTCCCTCCCCACAAGAGGCCCTGGTGTGTGATGTTCCCCTTCCTATGTCTAAGTGATCTCATTGTTCAATTCCCACCTATAAGTGAGAACATGCAGTGTTTGGTTTTCTGTTCTTGTGATAGTTTGCTGAGAATGATGGTTTTCAGCTGCATCCATGTCCCTACAAAGGACACAAACTCATCCTTTTTTATGGCTGCATGGTATTCCATGGTGTATATGTGCCACATTTTCTTAATCCAGTCTGTCACTGATGGACATTTGGGTTGATTCCAAGTCTTTGCTATTGTGAATAGTGTTGCAATAACCATACATGTGCATGTGTCTTTATAGCAGCATGATTTATAATCCTTTGGGTATATCCTCAGCAATGGGATGGCTGGGTCAAATGGTATTTCTAGTTCTAGATCCTTGAAGAATCACCAAACTTCTTTCCACAATGGCTGAACTAGTTTACAGTCCCACCAACAGTGTAAAGGTGTTCCTATTTCTCCACATCCTCTCTAGCACCTGTTGTTTCCTGATTTTTTAATGATTGCCATTCTAACTGGTGTGAGATGGTATCTCATTGTGGTTTTGATTTGCATTTCTCTGATGGGGAGTGACGATGAGCATTTTGTCATGTGTCTGTTGGCTGTATGAATGTCTTTTTTTGAGAAGTGTCTGCTCATATCCTTTGCCCACTTTTTGATGAGGTTGTTTTTTTCTTTTAAATTTGTTTGAGTCTTTGTAGGTTCTGGATATTAGCCCTTTGTCAGATGAGTAGATTGCAAAAATTTTCTCCCATTCTGTAGCTTGTCTGTTCAGTCTGATGGTAGTTTCTTTTGCTGTGCAGAAGCTCTTTAGTTTAATTAAATCCCATTTGTCAATTTTGGCTTTTGTTGCCATTGCTTTTAGTGTTTTAGACATGAAGTCCTTGTTCATGCCTATGTCCTATATAGTATTACCTAGGTTTTCTTCTAGGGTTTTTATGGTATTAGGTCTAACATTTAAGTCTCTAATCCATCTTGAATTAATTTTTGTATAAGGAGTAAGGAAAGGATCCAGTTTCAGCTTTCTACTTATGGCTAGCCAACTTTCCCAGCACCATTGATTAAATAGGGAATCCTTTCCCCATTTCTTGTTTTTGTCAGGTTTGCCAAAGATCAGATGGCTGTAGATGTGTGGTATTATTTCTGAGGGCTCTGTTCTGTTCCTTTGGTCTATATCTCTGTTTTGGTACCAGTACCATGCTGTTTTGGTTACTGTAGCCTTGTAGTATAGTCTGAAGTCAGGTAGCGTGATGCTTCCAGCTTTGTTCTTTTGGCTTTGAATTGTCTTGGCAATGCAGGCTCTTTTTTGGTTCCATAAGAACTTTAAAGCAGTTTCTTCCAATTCTGTGAAGAAAGTCATTGGTAGGTTAATGTGGATGGCACTGAATCTATAAATTACCTTGGGCAGTATGGCCATTTTCACAATATTGATTCTTCCTATCCATGAGCATGGTATGTTCTTCCATTTGTTTGTGTCCTCTTTTATTTCCCTGGGCAGTGGTTTGTAGTTCTCCTTGAAGAGGTCCTTTACATCCCTTGTAAGTTGGATTCCTAGGTATCTTATTCTCTTTGAAGCTATTGTGAATGGGAGTTCATTCATGATTTGACTCTGTTTGTCTGTTACTGGTGTATAAGAATACTTGTGATTTTTGCACATTAATTTTGTATCCTGAGACTTTGCTGAAGTTGCTTATCAGCTTAAGGAGATTTTGGGCTGAGACAATGAGGTTTTCTAAATATACAATCGTATCATCTGCAAACAGGGACAATTTGACTTCTTCTTTTCCTATCTGAATACCCTTTATTTCTTTCTCTTGCCCAATTGCCCTAGCCAGAACTTCCAACACTATGTTGAATAGGAGTGGTGAGAGAGTGTATCCCTGTCTTGTGCCAGTTTTCAAAGGGAATGCTTCCAGTTTTTGCCCATTCAGTATGATATTGGCTGTGAGTTTGTCGTAAATAGCTCTTATTATTTTGAGATACAGTGCATCAATACCAAATTTATTGAGAGTTTGTTAGCATGAAGGGCTGTTGAATTTTGTCAAAGGCCTTTTCTGACTTCTTCTTAGGTCCTTTGGTTGTTCAGAAGCGTATTATCTAATATCCACATAATTGTGAATTTTCCAGTTTTCCTTAAGCTATCAATTTCTAGTTTTATATAATTGTGGTCAAAAACAATATTGCATATGATTTCCATCTTCTTAAATTTAATACTTGTGTGATGGCTTAACATGTGATCTATTCTGAAAAAAAGTCTCATGTGGTCTTGAGAATAATGTGTATTCTGTTGCTGTTGGATAGAATCTTCTAAATAACTTTGTTAGATCTATTTCATCTGAAGTGTAGTTCCAGTTCAACATTTCCTTATTAGTTTTCTGTCTGGATAGTCTATCTATTGCTGAAAGTGAAGAATTGAAGCCCCCTACTATTTTGTATTGCTGTTTATCACTTCAGATCTTTCAATATTTGTCTTATATATTTAGTTACTCAAATGTTACATATATACTTAAATTGTTCCATCCGCATGATAAATGTACTCCTTTATAATTATATGATAGCCTTATTTGTCTTTTGTGACAGTTTTGAACTCAAAATCTTTTTGTCTGATACTTATATTCCTACCCCTGATTTATTTTGGTTTTCATTTTCATAGAATATTTTTTCTAGCCTTTTACTGTCATTCTATATGGGGTCTTAAAGCTCAAGTGAGTCTCTTACTGGCAACATATAGTTGAGTGTTGTCTTATTTTTTTCCATGCAGCCACTCCAAGTCTTTAGATGAGAGAAGTCAATCAATATACATTTAATGTAATGTTTGAAAGATAAGGACTTAGTATTTTCATTTTGTTTAGTGTTTTCTGACTGTATTGTAAATCCTCTGTTCCTTTTATCTTCTTTTGCTGTCTTACTTTGTATTTTGATAATTTTCCGTAGTAGTATGCATGGATTCCTTTCTCTTTATCTTTTGTGTCTCTATATGTTTTTGCTTTGTGGTTACAGTGAGGTTTACAGAAACTATCATATGGTTATAACAGTCTATTTTAATGTAAAAACTTTTTTATCTCATCCTAAAACTACACTTTTAATCCTCCTCTTCCACATATTTTATTTTTTGATGTCACAATTTACATCTTTTTATATTGTGTATTCAGCAAATTATTGCAGCTAAAGGTTATTTTGGATACTTTTTGCTTTTAATCTTTATACTAGAGTTACAAGGGTTTTTTTGGGGGGTTTTTTGTGGTATATATAAAATTTCAGTTATAATAATTATTGACTATTCAACTCAGTGGCATCAAATGCATTAACAATGTTGCAAAACCATCACCACTATTCATTTTCAAAGCATTTTCATCATCCCAAACAAAATTTACATATCACTGTTACAGTATTAGAGTGCTCTGAATTTGACTACATACTTATCTTTGTGAGTTTTATACTTCATATATTTTCACGGTACTAATTAACATTCTTTTATTTCAGCCTGAATAATACCCTGTAGCATTTCTTATAAGGCAGGTCCAATAGTGATGAACCCCTTGTCATTTATTATTTGTCTGGGAATGTCTTTATCTCCTTTAATTCTGAAGGACAGTTTTGTCAGATAAAGTATTTTTGACTGACAATTTGTTAACTTCTAGCACTGTGAATATATTTTCTCACTTTCCTATACTGCCAAGTTTCTGCTAAAAAAAAATACGTTGCTACCCTAATGAAGCTTTCATTGTATGTTATAAGCCACCTTCCTTTGCTGTTTTCAAAATTCTCTTTGCCTCTGATTTTGGACACTTTGATTATAATATATCCCATCAAGTCTTCTTGAAAGTTGAATCTATTTAGAGACTTTTAAGCTTCATATACCTGGATGTCAATATCTTTCCCCAGATTTGGGAAGTTTTAATCCATTATTTCTTTAAATAAGTTTTCTGCCCCTTTATCTATTCCTTATCCTTCTGGAATACTCATAATGCAAAAGTTAGCTTTGTTGATGGTGTGTCATATGTCCAATAATCTTTCTTCATCCTTTTCCATTCTCTTTTCTATTTTCTCCTCTGATGAAATACAAGTGACTTATCTTCAAGTTCACAGATTCTTTCTTCTATTTGATCAAATCAGCTGCTGATTTCTATTGCATTTTTTTTGCATTAATCCATTGCATTCTTCAGCTCGAAAATTTCTGATCTTTTTAATAATTTATATCTTTTTATTAAACCTTTTACTTTCTATGTGTTTTTTTTTTTTAATTTTGTTGAGATGTCTATTGATGTTTTCATCTAGCTCACTGAGTTTCCCTAAAACAATTATATCGAATTTTTGGTCAGGCAGTTTCTTGATCTCCACCTCCATGGGATTAATTACTTATTATTTTGCCTCTTAGATGGTATCATGTTCCATTGATTTTTCATGTTCCTTAAAGTCTTACATTGCTATACTCATGTTTGAAGAAGCAGTCATCTCCTTCAGTTTTTACTGACTGGATTCAGGAAAGAAACATCTTCACCAATTAGCCCAGCTAGGGATTCTGAGACTAGATCAGATCTTTTCTATGAGTGTACCTGCTCCATACCTCTTGTTCCCTCTTGGGGATTAGTGCTTTAGATTCTCTGTCTTGTTTAGGTCACACAAAGCCAAGCCAGGTGCTGACAGCCTCCTGTTTGCTTTCCCTGGTGGTGCCTTGAAATTCTTAAGTTTGTGTGGCTTTTTCCAATCCCATAGAGATGAGTTGGGTGTCTATAAAAGATACTTGCACTCACCATTCATGAGAACACAGGGAACAATTGTTCCTTGTTTATTGTTCTAGCTTTACAAGACATAAATGTAATTTCAGGGAAGTTACACTTGAGGAACCAGCCTGGGTGCAGGGGAAGTGAGACATATAAAATATCTGGAGTGCCTATGGGCCAGTTGGAGGGTCCACAGGTGAGGTGCCCCAAGTGACTTGTGAGTGAGCTTCCTGATAGAGTTGGTGGAGCAGTTAGGGTTTGTGTCCTGTCTGTCCTGTTCCCAGCATCTCCTAATTCACGCTCAGTTTTCTGGAAGAGAGAAAAAAAATGGGCCTCTTGGGGAGTGTTCCACACATCTGGGGAAGCTGGGTACTCACTCACTATGCTCTCACTTTCCCCTCAGAGAAATTGTAGGTCAAAGAGTTCTCTCTTGGCACTCAGCAAGCCACCTTGGGGCACATGTAATGCAGGTAAAGTGAGAATGTTCTTTTTACCCTCTTCAATGTATCTATTCTTTGATGTTTTGCTCCAACAGTGTTCTGGAATTTCTCTACTGGACTCCTGTAATCCCACAATGGCACTCTATGTATGAGTAGTTGTCCAGATTGATACTTCTGCAGTGGGATGACAGTAATAAGTTCCCATCTCATCATCCCATTGAAGTCATTTCCCAGACATCCTCCTTACTGAAAATACCCTCTTTAGAACGGATTCAGTATGCTTTTAACCACTGCATAAATATTCTCCAGCAAAACTATTATCTCAAACTTTGCTATACCAAATTAATACATTTCTACATAATTTATGTGCTAATTTCAATTTCAATTTCACTGTCAATCTTATGTTATTGCTTCAATCCTAAATTAATGAAGCAAGTTAGAGCTGGAAAATGTCAGATCATCTGAGGGCATCATTCTTTGCTAAGGTCATATAAAATGAAAGAGTACTCTTGTCATAATTCAACAATCCATCTCTTTTTATAGAGTCATAACATGTTAGAGCTGGAAGGTTTGTAAAATATCATCAAATCCAGATTTATAGGTAAAAAACTAAACAAACAAGAAACTGAGGTCCAGAGAGGTAAAGTAATTCATCCAAGCTTTTGTAGTCCATTGTTTCTTGTTCATTGTTTCTAGTGATCTAAATGTAACTTTAATTCATTTGACTGCTACATTATCCCTTTCTCCACAGGTGAGTTTAAGAACTTCCCACCTTTCAAATGCCCCTTCTAGAATCAAGAAGTACTCAAGTTGCTTCAGTTACTCTTCTTAACACTTGTGGACATCATTTACTCAGAACTTGCCATTTGCCAATCATTGTGTTAATAGTTTCACATGTATAATTGCATTTAATCAATATACAGATTAAAAATTGAGGCTTTGAAAGGTTAATTACTTGCCCAAGATAGCATAGTCATTAGAGTGGAAAGGTAGCATTCAGAGTCTTGGGAATTGTGCTCTTAGCCACTGGGCTACACTGCCTCACTCTCTGGGTTTGAATGGTTTTGCTGTGCTGACCTGGAATAGGAGCTTTTGAATTGACCTTTTCACTCATAGCTCCACCCTCTTCCAGTACCCTTGTTTTATTAATGAGATTCCTGCTAAAAGTCTCTGAGCCAGAATTCTCTCTAGAGATCCACATTGTAGGACTCATTGTCTCTTTTGATGCCATTCTGAATTCCTTGCTAGACAATCTGTCTCATTTCCTACCAAGAATTCTGGCTTGGCAGCTTTGGTTTTTCTGCCTTCCCAGGCTCCATAGCCTGGAGGCTGGCACACTGATGCTCTGAGCAGGGCCCAGGCAGGGCTGCTGACTGGGCATGTTGACCTATCGATAATTCAGGACATGAAGGTAGTGCTGTTGGAAATGGACCTCAAGATGGACAGGAGCCAGGTCATCAGTACTGTGCATGCCATGCTGAGGAGTTTGGATGGGATCCTCAAGCTGATGGAGAACAACTGAATCTACAGTTGGAAAGGTAGAGTTCAGAGTCTTGTAGCAGGAGAGTGACATGCCTGAGTTTGTGGGATTATCAAAAGAGATCTCTTTAGAAGTGTGGAGAATATTTGGAGGAAGATGAGGCAGAATGATCTCTCTCTTCCACTTTGCCTCCTTGAGTCTTTCACATTCCTTAGAATACAACTCAAGTTCATTTTCTGGACTGAAATCCTCTCTAGCACAGGGGCTATGGTGATCTCTTTGCTCTGAACTCCTCAAGCATTAAGGGCCCATATGACTAATTTCTGAATTAACAATACGCTGCAATGTGACAACCCTTGCATTTTTTTGCCATCTGGCACATAAGGTGATATTTATAGGTAATAAATGTTTGTATAATATAAATGTGTGTAGTACAAAGCATATTTTTGACAATATTTGTGTAATATAAGCATTTTTGAAAAATACTTGCAAAATTCATCACTTTTATAAATACATAATTTTATATTTATATTTGTATAACCATAATCAAGATAGAGAATATTTCCAACATCTCAAAAAGTTATCTCATGCTTCCTTGCAACAATTCTCTCCCCACCCTTGACTCGAGGTAACAATTTTACTCTAAAATGTTGTCTTTTCCACAATGTCATATAAATGGAATCATATATCATGAAATCTTTTGGGTCTGGCTTCTTCGATTCATCCTAATGCTTATGAGATTCATTTGTGTTATTTTGTCAACTAAAATTTCTTTGCATTACTGAGTAATATTTTATTGTATAAATAAACCATATTTTTTATCCATTAACCAAGTGAACATTTGGGTTCCTTCTGGTTTTTTCCATTACAAATAAAGTAACTATGTACACTTGCATATAGGTCTTTGTGTAGATATATGTTTCCACTTCTCTTGGGTGAATACATAGAAGTGATATTTCTGGATTGGATGGTATATATATTTTTAACTTTATTTGAAACTGCCAGACTGTTTTCCATGTTGTTATACTATTTTACAACCCCATTAGCAAAGTATAAAAGTTCCAGTTTCTCTGGATCCTTGTGAGTACTTGGTAATGTGAATCTTTAACTTTAGTCAATCTAGTGGATGTAAAGTGGTAATTCAATTTAGCTTTAATTTGCATTTTATTCACTACTAATAACATTAACAACTTTTCAAGTGGTTATTCACATTCTTTTACCTTCTTCTGTGAAGCTAAATCTTTTGCACATTTTGTTTCGTTTTGTTTTTATTTTACTTTAAGTTCTGGGATACATGTGTAGAACGTGCAGGTCTGTTCCATAGGTATACATGTGCCAGGGTGGTTTGCTGAATCTATCAATGCATCATCTAGGTTTTAAGCCCCACATGGATTAGGTATTTGTCCTAATGCTCTCCCTCCCCTTGCCTCCCACCCGCTGACAGGCCCTGGTGTGTGATTTTCCCCTCCCTGTGTCCACATGTTGTCAATGTTCAACTCTCACTTATGAGAACATGCAGTGTTTGGTTTTCTATTCTGGTGTTAGTTTGCTGAGAATGATAGCCTCTGGCTTCATTCATGTGCCTGCAAAGGACATGAACTCATTCTTTTTAATGGCTGCATAGTATTCCATGGTGTATATGTGCCACATTTTCTTTATCCAGTCTATCATTGGTGGGCATTTGGGTAGGTTCCATGTCTTTGCTATTGTAAATAGTGCTGCAATAAACATATATGTGTATGTGTCTTTATAGTAGAATAATTTATAATCCTTTGGGTATATGCCCACTGATAGAATTGCTGGGTCAAATGGTATTTCTGGTTGTAGAACCTTGAGGAATTGCCACACTGTCTTCTTCAATGGTTGAATTAGTTTATGCTCCCACCAACAGTCTAAAAGCATTTCTATTTCTCCAATGCCTCACCAGCATCTGTTGTTTCCTGACTTTTTAATAATCAGCATTCTCACTGGCATGAGATGGTATCTCATCATCAAAATCATTGGTTTTGATTTGTGTTTCTCTAATGACCAGAGATGATGAGGTGTTTTCATGTTTTTTGGCCACATAAATGTCTTTCTTTGAGAAGTGTCTGTTCCTATCCTTTGCCCACTTTTTGATGGGATTGTTTTTTTCTTGTAAATTTGTTGAAGTTCCTTGTAGATTCTGGATATTAGAACTTTATCAGATGGATAGATTGCAAAAATTTTCTCCCATTCTGTAGGTTGTGTGTTCACTCTGATGATAGTTTCTTTTGCTGTGCAGAAGAGCTTTAGTTTGATTAGATCCCATTTTTCAATTTTGGTTTTTGTTGCCATTGCTTTTGGTGTTTTAGTCATGAAGCCTTTGCCCATGCCTATGTCCTGAATGGTTTTGCCTAGGTTTTCTTCTAGGGTTTTATGTCTTACATTTAAGTCTTTCATCCGTCTTGATTTAATTTTTGTATAAGGTGTAAGGAAGGGGTCCAGTTTCTGTTTTCTGCATATCGCTAGCCAGTTTTCCCAACATCATTTATTAAATAGGGAATCCTTTCCCCATTTCTTGTTTTCATCAGGTTTGTCAAAGAGCAGATGGTTGTAGATGTGTGGCATTATTTCTGAGGACTCTGTTCTGTTTTATTGGTCTATATATCTGTTTTGGTACTGGTACCATGCTGTTTTGGTTACTGTAGCCTTGTAGTATAGTTTGAAGTCAGGTAGCATGATGCCTCCAGCTTTGTTCTTTTCGCTTAGATTGTCTTGGCTATACAGGTTCTTTTTTGGTCCCATATGAAATTTAAAGTAGTTTTTTCTAATTCTGTGAAGAAAGTCACTGGGAGTGTGATTGGAATAGTATTGAATCTATAAATTACTTTAGGCAGTATGGCCATTTTTATAATATTAATTCTTCCTATCCATGAGCATGGAACGTTTTTCCATTTGTTTGTGTCTTCTCTCATTTCTTTGAGCAGTGGTTTATAGTTCTCCTTGAAGAGGTCCTTCGTGTCCCTTGTAAGTTGTATTTTTAGGTATTTTATTCTCTTTGTAGCATATGTGAATGGGAGTTCACTCATGATTTGGCTCTCTGCTTGTCTATTGTTGGTGTATAGGAATGCTTGTGATTTTTGCACATTAATTTTGTATCCTGAGATTTTGCTGATGTTGCTTATCAGCTCAAGGAGTTTTTGGACTGAGACAATGGTGTTTTCTAAATATAGCATCATGTCGTCTTCAAACAGAGACAATTTGGCTGTCTGTCTTCCTATTTGAATGTGCTTTATTTCTTTCTCTTGCCCGATTGCCCTGGCCAGAACTTCCAATACTAAGTTGAATAGGAGTGGTGAGACAGGGCATCCTTGTCTTGTGCTGGTTTTCCAGCCTTTGCCCATTCAGTATGATATTGGCTATGGGTTTGTCATAAACAGCTCTTATTATTTTGAGATGTGTTCCATCAATACTTAGTTTATTGAGAGTTTGTAGCATGAAGGGATGTCGAATTTTATCAAAGGCCTTTTCTGCATATGAGATAATCATGTAGTTTTTGTCATTGATTCTATTTATGTGATGGATTATGTTTATTGATTTGCATATGTTGAACCAGCCTTGCATCACAGGGATGAAGCAGACTTGATCGTGATGGTGGATAAGCTTTTTGATGTGCCACTGGATTCAGTTTGCCAGTATTTTATTGAGTATTTTTGCATCGGTGTTAATAAAGGATATTGGCTGAAATTTTCTGCTTTTGTTGTGTCTCTCCCAGGTTTTGGCATCAGGATGATGCTGGCCTTATAAAATGAGTTAGGGAGGATTCCTTCTTTTTCTATTGTTTGAAAGAGTTTCAGAAGGAATGGTACCAACTCCTCTTTGTACCTCTCGTAGAATTCAACTGTGAATCCATCTGGTCCTGGGCAATTTTTTTTTTTTTTTTTTTTTTTTTGGTTGATAGGCTGTTCTATTAATTATTGCCTCAATTTCAGAACTTGTTATTGGTATATTCAGGGATTCAACTTCCTCCTGGTTTAGTCTTTGCAGGGTGTAAGTGTCCAGGAATTTATCCATTTCTCCTAGATTTTCTAGTTTATTTACGTAGAAGTGTTTATAGTATTCTCTGATGGTAGTTCGTGTTTCTGTGGGATCAGTGGTGATATTCCCTTTATCATTTTTATTGTATCTGATTCCTCTCTCTTCTTCTTTTGCATATTTTTAATGGCATTATCTTCTTGAGTAAGGAAAGTTTTCCTGCACAATATACATATTACTGTGTGTTTGCTAATATTTTCTGCAATTCTAGTGGTTTGCCTTTTCAACTTTCCTTACAGTGTCTTTCAAGAGCTAAGTTTGAATTTTGATGAAGTCCAAGTTATCTTTTTTCTTTAGTAGTCTTTTTTCTTTAGCATTTCTTGCTAAGGAATGTTTGCCTAACCAAAGTCACAAATTTTTTTGTGTGTATTTTATTTAGGGAATTTTATTGTTTTAATTCTTATATGGTGGTCTCATTCATTTTGAGTTTATTTTTATATATGATACCAGGTAAGAAGGGAAGTCTTAATTTTCCAAATAAATGTCCAATTATTCCAGCACCATTTATTGAAAGACTATTCTTTTCCCTATTGAATCACCCTGAAACTTCTCGGTCTATTTTTAGACTCATTATTCTGTTATATTGATCTACATACCTCTCCTACTGCCAAGAGTTCCT
Organism: Piliocolobus tephrosceles; assembly: GCF_002776525.5. Taxonomy (NCBI): domain Eukaryota; kingdom Metazoa; phylum Chordata; class Mammalia; order Primates; family Cercopithecidae; genus Piliocolobus; species Piliocolobus tephrosceles. Next base: position 35,601,079 of record NC_045444.1, on the reverse strand, counting down.
CATATATCTATCTTGTACTTAATTCCTATACAGTTTTTAATTTTCTTAAATTCTGAGTTTTTTATTTATTATTATTATTATTAGAGACAGGGTGTCACTTCATTGCCCAGGCTGCAGTGCAATGGCACGATCATAGCTCACTGCAATCTCAACCTCCCAGGCTCCTGTTATCCTCCCACCTCAGCTTCCCAAGTAGCTGGGACTACAGGCATGTGTTACCGTGCCTGGCTAATTTTTTGTATATTTTATAGAGACAGCGTTTTGTCATGTTGCCCAGGCTGGTCTCAAACACCTGTGTTCAAGTGATCTGCCCACCTTGGCCTCCCAAAATTAAAACAATATGGTTTTGTGCAGAAAAGAGATAATATAGCAGGCCTGAAATGGCTATCCTTAGAAGAACCTGCTTGCAAGCTTCGCCCTTGACTGGCATGTGGAAACTTCGATTTCAGAAACACTGCCACCACTCCTGGCTGAGAAGAGTGGCTTGCTGCACCCAAACTGTGCAAGCAGTGTGGTTAATACTGAACACCTGATTTCCTTCTGGGAATCGGGAATTTTGGAATGTGCTAAGCAGGGGGCGCCTACCTGACTTACCTCTGATGAAAACCCTGGGCACTGTGTCCTGAATGATTTTCCCTGGTAGGCATATAAGGCACATTGTCCCAGTTTATCACTGGAGAAATTAAGCCCATCCTGGGTGACTGCACTGGAGAGGACTCATGGAAGCTTATGTCTGATTGCCTCTTGACTTTGCCCCACCCACCTTTTGCTTTTGTAAATTTTTCTTTGTATCCTTTCACTGTAATAAATCATAGCAGTGAATATGACTGTATACTGTGTTCTGTAAATTCTCTTAGCAAATCACCAAAACTGGGAGTGGTTTGGGGAACCCCCATCATAGTGTCTACCTTATCTCCCTGTCTAAATTGTGAACATTTTCTAGGATAACGACCGTGGTGTAATCGTCTTTAAATCTACTCATACTGCCTTGTACATGGCAGATATCTAATTGAGGTTTGTAGTTGGAGACAAAAGACCTAGAGAGATACAAACAAGGGAGTTTCACCAGGCCCTCATGTAGACAGAAAACTTAATTCTAGTGAAGCATGTCTGTGACCCATAGAGGAAACTATTAAACCATTACTGGTTTACAATGATCTGGAAAATATGTTTGTATTTTCTTTGTATACAGAGTACCTTTTCCCAGCAGTTGAAGGCTAAAAGCAGCAGTAAGTCAAGCTTCTGCCTCACCCCATCATGGTCTCTCAAAAGTAGTTACCAGTCATGGGGGCATCAATTCGTAAAAGTCCGTGTCCACGGATTCCTGCCTGAAGGTTTGGAAATGTGCCCATCATGTAGGAAGCTAATACATTTTGAAAATAAATGGGGACTGCTCTCTCCCTAAGCTCATTCCAAGTTTCTTCCACTTCAACTGATTAATGCATGGGCTCACCCACAGTAATTCCACCCTAAGAGATAGGGTTTCTAACAGTTGGTGCAAAGACCAGGATAGGCATTTTGCCCAGTTTGCAAAACCATAACAGTCCTGACTAACACAGTCTTAAAATGGTGATGTCCTGTTAAGACAAAGTTAGTTCACTTAGAGAAGATACTTCATTTTTATCTTATCTTTAGCTTGTTTAACAACATTTCTGATAATGATGCACAAATCAGGGAAAAACAAAATAAAAACATCCTGTTTATTGCAAAGCTAATGGAAACATGTACCAATTAGGAGATAAACAATTCACTCTATATTTGGAACTTATCAGATATTAATAATCATTTGTTAAGAATTATATATGTGTCAGGAAAATATAAAATATTATCTCCTCCCTTTCCTCTTTCCTTTTTCTATCTCTATTGGCTTTTACAGAAAATTCAGTTCATCTAAACCCATTAAAACAGCCCTGTGTTGTGATCTAGAAACCTGTGAGTTTCTCGTAATTCATTACAAACTCTGTCTTCCAAACAAAAAAACTGTATTTGCTACAAATAAACAAATCCCAGAAGATTAGAATCAGTGTATAATTCAGAAAAGCTGAACAAGATTACATTACATTTTAAGCAAAGAAAGAGACATTTTTTTCAAACTTAACACATTTCACAGACCTAGAAAATTAAAAAAAAAAAAATTGTTTTGACTTAAAGCTTCGCAGTTATCATTGCATCTATGATGTAAAAAAAGTATTTTAAAACTTATAGAATTTACAAATAAATTTTTTTCTAATGACATCTCAATGCAGCGAGTATGAAAAAACTTCTTATTTGAGTATATATTAATTTTAAAATACCAATTTTAAAATTGACTCAAAAACAAAATTTTTAAGTTAAATGCAAGCAGACTGTGCATTCCAAATCTGCTGCACCAACTGGCATACAGCTTAGTTTAAAAAACAGTTTTGTGTTTGAGTGGTAGTTATACTCTGGGTTTTCCTGGAAGCGCTGTTTATTGTCTACCTTATATTCCAAATAACTACAGATGTTATTCACATTTAAATTAGCAAATATTTGCTATCCTGTAGGATTTCATAAATTGCCTGATTTTTTAAAAGAAATCTGCTCATTAGGAAAGCATGGTTGCATTAAGAATTGAACTTAAGCTAATTCTTTAATTATTTGTATCTAAAAATTAATATAAGTTCTTACAGATATAGAGAATTGACTCTAAGCTACAGAACATTTCTAAATAAATGTTGACCAATATTGGTTGCACACAAAATTTATTTTCTCATGAGGCATGAGGAATTTCCTTTCGGTACGTACATAGCAATCAATGTCCGAGAAATGCATACAATTGAAACTACATTTTAAAAAGTCATGTTACTTTCAGCCTTCCCTTTATTAAATTCTTTCATCACATAGTTAAGGCATAACTTTGAAAAATTCCATCATTAGAAATACTGTGTGCAGTATTATTTAGGATAACCAAGTAGTTATCCTAAAAACTACTGAATTTATTCCATTAGTGTCAGCTTTCTGATCTCTGCAAACTATTCGGCTGTAATTCCAGTGTACAGAGGACTTCTGAGTTGTAAAATGCTAAGAGTCTTTCTTATTTTGTTAAAATAAATAATATGATAATCACCTTGTCTAAGCACTTAAAATTTTCAAGATGCCATTTTTGAACCCATGTTTAAAGCGCTCTACTTTCACAGTCGTGGACTGTGTAAATGAGAAACAGAAGGTCTCCGCAGAATTTCTCAGCATCCAGGGTCTCTGAGCTCAGGACTCCAGCCAAATTAGGTCAAACGCCACTAGACGCTAGCAAGGCTATGTACTAATGGCCCTGCAGAGGGGATTAAAATTCCGGCAGGAAATAAGTTGTATTTATTTTGGTTTTAAAGATTTTCCCTCCTCTGTTTCACGTGAATTCGCATTTCATGTGAATAAGCCGCATTACACAGGAGCCCATTGCAGACAAAGAAATTATTATCTTGTGGTGAATTGTTCTCTAGCTTAGCAAGTGCGGAGAAAAAAATTGACTGAAGAGAAGGATAATGGTGCTGTTAATAAAGATGAAGCAAAACAGTGTTTCTGCATAATTGAGTGGCAGCTTCTTCATTGGGAAATTCAGAATTGATCTCAAAGTAAAACTGTTTTGTTTTGTTTTTCTAGACTGGAGCATGCATGCTAGGGTATAAGATATTCAAAAGAGATTCTGTTGACTAGTGGTGATCATTGGTGCCACTGTGGTTTTTAACCAAGTTAGCAATATGATATTTTATTAACTAGCATTGGGTTATAAGTTGATGAATTTTTTTGCTTTATCAAAATAGAAGTAGCTTATTTTTTCTGATTAAAGCAACCTATGCATCCTGTAAAAAATGTAATTTAAACAAACAAAAACAAAACAAATACATTGTCTATAAGCCCATTACCAAAAAATTCGCATTATAACAGAAGCACTAAATTTTTTCATTTTTCTGTGCATGGACACACATTTTAGAAAAAAAAGGACAATATTATACATATGACTTTGTAATATAATATTTTTTCATTTATTGCAGTAAGGCCTTTATATATCTATATATCTATATCGATCACAGTTGTTAAACTTGTACAAACATAGCATAATTTATCCAATATCCCAATAATGTGCATTTAGGTTATTTCCGATTTTTATTTAATAACTAAACAATGCTACAGTGAATACCCTTGTATAATTAGCTTTATATGTTAGTCCTGTTGGTTCTTCTCTTTTTATTTTTGTTTTTTGTTTTTTGAGATGGAGTGTGCCTCTGTTGCCCAGGCTGGAGTGCAGTGGTGCAATCTCAACTCACTGCAACCTCCGCCTCCCGAGTTTAAGCAATTCTCCTGCCTCAGCCTCCCTAACAGCTGGGATTCCAGGTGCATGCCCCCATGTCCAGATAATATATGTTTTGTTTTATTATTATTATTTTTTAATGGGAGACCAGTTTTCACTATGTTGGCCAGGCTGGTCTTGAGCTCCTGACCTCAGGTAATCTACTTACCTCGGCTTCCCAAAGTGCTGGGATTACAGGCATGATCTACAGTGCCCAGCCCCTATTGTTTCTTTAGAAGAATTCCTAGAGGTGAAATTTTCAGGTCAAATTGTATGCAGATTTTCAAGACATTTGATAAATGTTACTAAATTATCTTTCAGGAAAGTTGCAACAATTTGTATTCCCGCTGGTGGTTTGTGAGTGCTTATTCTTCTGTTTCCTCTCCCTAGACAGGTATGTCATTAGTTTTTCCTCATTTTTTAAGTCAATGCCAATTTGTAGGAAAAATTAAAATGTCATTTTTGCTTTAATTTGCATTTCTTTTATTATTATTGAGAGTGGCTATCAGTTTATGTTATATCTTCTCTTGTTGATTATTCATGTCTTTTGTTTATTTTTCCCTTTGAGTTCTTTATTCTCTTATTAATTTGCAAGAGCATTTATTTACATTTTTATTTTTTTATTTTTATTTTTTTTTTCCTTTTTTTTAATTTTTTTTTATTTTTTGAGACGGAGTCTCACTCTGTTGCCCAGGCTGGAGTGCAGTGGCGCGATCTCCACTCACTGCAAGCTCTGCCTCCCGGGTTCACGCCATTCTCCTGCCTCAGCCTCCTGTATAGCTTGGACTACAGGCGCCCGCAGCCGCGCCCGGCTAATTTTTTGTATTTTCAGTAGAGACGGGGTTTCACAGTGTTAGCCAGGATAGTCTCGATCTCCTGACCTCGTGATCCGCTCATCTCGGACTCCCAAAGTGCTGGAATTACAGGAGTGAGTCACCACACCTGGCCGCATTTATGTATTGATGATAGTTCTTTGTGTGTCGTCTATATCACAACAGTTGTTCCTAGTATATCCTTCATTTTTGACCTTGACTTCTTTTAAATGCTACTTTGTAAGCTGCTTCTAAATCATTTCTGAATGAGGGGATGGGTTGGTAGACAGACACAAGGATGCAGAATTTTTAAATTGCAGAAGAGTAATTTGAATCCAGGTCTTTTTGCAACATCCACACTTTTATACTCTATTCTCCCCAAATTTTGATTGTCTCGAATTTGGCCTACAGAATATGGAAACAGTATTTGAAAACATGACTGCCTTACTCTCTAAGGACTATATATTATTCTCCATCATACTTTTCTAGAGTTCTGGATTATGGTAAATAATGTAATATCTCTGCACATTCCATAAGATCAAAACTAAATGGGCTGAAGCTGAGCTACTTGCATCATCATGCCACAGCAGTCTCCTTTCTGTGCATAGCAGCCCTGAATCCTGTAATAATAGCTGTGGGAAGATGCAGTTTTCAACTTCAGGGATCTCTTCATTCATCTAACATATTTGTGGATCTACCTACCTGCCCAGTCTTAGTTTTCCCAGAGACAGAAAGTAATCCTTGGAACTCAGCAATTGCTCCTGTTCTCATCCGTTCCACAAATGCTTCCATAAAAACTTCTGTGTGGTGACAGCAACTAACAATTACTATATGTCTGATGTTCTTATATGTACTTTGTATTTATCATTCATCTAATCCTCACTTTAAGCAGCAGGTGCTCTTATGATTCTCTTTTACAGATGAGGCACAGAGGTTAAGTAACTTGCTCAAGCTTGCAGTTTATAAATAGAGGAGATGAAAGGGACACAGCCTGTCCAGTTCCAGAGCCTGTGCTGTTTACCACTCGCCTGGGCTGCCTCACAGCATGCTGGACCTGCCCAACAGGAAGTGCTGGGTGTCAAGTTGAATGCATAGATATACAGGGCCTCCCCATATGGTGGGGGGTGGGACACACAAATGCTAAGCAAATGCCAAGCAAATGCCCATACTGACTGCAGAGAAAATAATCCACATGGCCTGGATTTTGGAAGTCACAGCTTTTAGAAAATATCTTCTAGAGAAGAGATTCCAGGGGAAATGAATGGAGAAATGTGGGCTTTATAATCAAACAGTTTTTTAATGCTGAAAATACAATACCTGAAAATAACACTTAAAAGTGTGACTCGGCTGGGCGCGGTGGCTCACGCCTATAATCCCAGCACTTGGGAGGCCGAGGCGGGTGGATCATGAGGTCAAGAGATCGAGACCATCCTGGCCAACATGGTGAAACCCCATCTCTTCTAAAAATACAAAAATTAGCTTGGCGTGGTGGCACGTGCCTGTAGTCCCAGCTGCTCGGGAGGCTGAGGCAGGAGAATCGCTTGAACCCAGGAGGCGGAGGTTGCGGTGAGCTGAGATCGCGCCACTGCACTCCAGCCTGGGTGATGGAGCGAGACTCTGTCTCAAAAAAAAAAAAAAAAAAGTGTGACTTGTGTTTCCAAGTCTTCAGCCTCCTGGGGTCAGTGTGTCAACACGCTTTCAGAATTTCTGAGGAGCTTGTATACTCCTGACTCATTCCAAATTTCTCTTCCTGGCTTGTCTTCTATAACTGCTGTCCTTATTTCACTGTTTCCTCTGACTTTCCATTGAGTTCTCTTAAAGAACCCCTACACAAATCTAGTGTACATAATAATCTTTTACAGAGGGTTTAGTATAACTGAGGAGTAAGAAAGGACACTTAAATTTTAGACATCACAGTGCTAATATTCCACAGTCACCACAGCCTGAAATTTCTCACTGGCCATCTGTCTCCTTGGGTTCCAACTTCTGTCATAGTGCAGGCTTTCTAGTCTTTTCCTAGACCCTTTTCATGTCTCTCAGCCATAACATGTGCTCATAAGCAAGCCCCTTCTTGCAATCAAAGTCCCACTCTCTCAGTGTAGAGAGCCTCAGCCACGTGTCAAGAACAACAATCTCAATTAGTTCACAGTAAAGAACAACTGCTAATATTGTCATTAGTCCAACAAGTATTTTCCTTTAAAAAATTAAATACTTTCAAACAAATTTCAGTATGATCAAATTTTAAATTGGAGCACAAAGTTTAAAATTTTCAAAAGTGCTGAAGGAGATGTTTTTCACAAAGGGGAGAAGAAGAGAGAAGAATAGAGACAAGGAGGTTTGAATGACTGGGATTTGTCCTTGGAATAAAGTTGGAAAATCTGTCCTAAAGCATCCAGTTTCATATTTATTTTTGCTTGTTTGTGTTTTAATGGTTCTCTTAAAGAAATTCTTTAGATAGTAGAGAAGGATGTTTCAGAATGTGTTTCTTGCTTAGATGTTTTAGAAGCATGTCTGTTGCCTAAATTAAAGTATACCTAGCAATGGCAAAAGCTAGAATATTTTTACATAATTATTTCAGTTTTCCCTCTGCTTTCCTATATTTATGGTACACAACATACCAGAATACAGTGTAAGTGTGATGAGATAAAATTTTTTTAAAGGGGTCCTAGATTATTAATCAGGAATCTTACTTTTGCTCTGCATGTGCCCCTAATTCAGAGGCTACAAAGTAAGGGAGATAGCACTACATGGTGGCTAAAATTCCTTTTGGCCCTGAAAGTCACCTAAGACTTGATCAGTCTCTTAACAGCCCAAACCACGGCCAAAGTGAGCTGACTGATCCCCCACTTTAAAATGGACTTACTCATTTCCCTTGTGGGAATGGTGTCTGCTGAGCTCCACCCCTGGGATAGGCCTTGGCCAAAGGGAAATACAGCCTGATTCTAACAACTGGCCAGTGCAGGGGTGGAAAGCTTGGCCCCGTGCCTCACTTCAGGACTACCCTAAAGCCCAAACCCAGATCCTAGGGATCAACTGAGGCCTTTGTTGCAACCATATTTCAGTTTCGCTTCTGTGGAATTCTGCTTCCTTCACTTCCTCATGAGCATCATGGCTGAGGCATGGCAATAAACCTCCTGAAAGAATGAGTGTGATTCTCCTCTTTGGAGTCTGTTTCCCAGGGAACCACTAGGAAGGCTGGCTCCAGGAATGGTTCAAGGAAGCAAACCCTAAAGTTAGATTTTTAAGGTGAGTCCAGTTCTGACTGGGCAAGGAGGACCCCATTACTGGGACATTTTAAGTGTTGATAGTCAGTCCCTGGCATACTGTAGCAGTGCGATTGCTGCAACTTTCACTGGTGTTGGGATGCGACGCCTTCGAAAGAGAATGCGCTGGTGGGTGCAGTATCAGAGATATGAAGAGGTTTAAGGAAAGTAATAACTATGAGGACACATTTGTCCTTTAATTATTGAACAATCTGAACACTTTTGTAGAATGCCATCTATACATCAGAAAGACACAAATACAGGCTGTTCATGATTAATCAGCAATTTAAAGCAAAGTGTGAAAAATCAAAGGGCCTTTTGGCAACATATAAAGACTCTGACGTCCAGAAGGGCATAACAAGCTGAGCCTTTGGCTCAGGGCTCAGTTAAGTGTGGTGGAGCACTGGGAAGGCTGCATTCTCATTTCCACTCAGTCTGCTGGCCAAAGAAGGGGCAGGAAGAGCTAGGGCCCTGAGACTGCAAAAGCAATGTCCGATTCATGCACTAAAGAGCCTTGAAATCCCAGAGTCTCCTCACCCTTTTGGACATATAGAAGTGGTCTGAGTTTTCCCTTTCAAAGGTGAGCACTTCCCCTGTGGCTGAAAACAATACAGAGCCTCAGCCTTGCAAGACAACACAGCCTTACTGCTCCTACCCCACTAGGATCAACCCACCTCTTTTCTCCCTGCTGCAAGACCAGTAACTTGGATCATGCCGCAATATAACCAAGCTAGAGAAATGTTGGACACACTAAGGGAGAAAAGGGATGATACGTTGAAGGAGCTGCAGGACCTAGCCAGTGTGTACTAGTAGGAACTAGAAGAGTATCCATGGAAGTGGATCCTGAAGGTGTTGGGTCAATGTGGGGGAAAGGTGCATGATCTCGAACCTCAGTCCAACAGTCCTTGAAATGTCTGAGTATTGCTATCCCACAGTGAATGGTTATCCAAATAACCATTTGGATATTTGTCGAATGAAGGATATTTTATCATGAGGAGAAAAGTTTTCTCTACTACAGGTTTTAACACCTTAGCAAGGACAGCAAGGACCTCAGAAAATTACAATAACATGCTGCTGGAATATAGCTCCTAGAAGTTTGGAGGAAGGAATGTCTCACACTAAGTAAAGTAGAAATTCCAGAATAGCTGTGTAGATGGTAGAACAAACGATCAAATTACTCAGAGAAATGGGCATGATATCGAAGGCATGAAAAACCAATCAGCTGGATACATTCCTTCAAAGGACCTGGAGGACGTACTATTTACCAAAGGGATGAGCAATGTTTTTGTAAGCAGAATGCCAGCATCATGGAGAGGTTTACTGGTGTCTGGTAGTAGGATATTCTGTTACAAAACTGGGCTTCAAAACAGCAGTATGGATTACAGCAGGAGTTTACAAACTTTGCTGCACCTGGGCATCATTAAAAATGATTGATGCCTGGTTTCCATCCAAATATTGTGGTTTAATTGGGATAGGCTGCAAACTGGGCATCGGGATTTTTAAAAAATTTACCAAGTGATTCTAATATTGGCAGAGTTTGGGAACCATTGGATTATAGTATATTGACTAACAGAGGCTAAGTGCCAGTGCTTAGCCATCAGACAAAATGAGTGCAATTATAATAAAGATATTAGAATAGCATTCAAGGGGGGCTGAACTAAAGAGAGTTATGGATATATTTAGTACAAGGCTTTCCTAGGGGCAAGATGCATGGACAATCAACAAAGGTACTAATGGAAAACTCAAAAGAAATCAAGTGTATTAAAGAAGATATTGAGAGCGGCCAGCCCAATAAAAAGTCATAATTCATACTTCAGTCTCTGAACCCGAACCAGTGTTCAGACCCAGAACACCTTGACTGAAAGAGCAGCAGATTCCTTAAGTAGAAGGACCCTGAATCACCATGACATCTCCAGTCTTTCCTCAAGAGACCTATGGCTATTTATTCGGATAAGTGATCACTGGGACCTACGGCTATTTATTTGGATAACCATTCACTGGGAGATGGCAATACTCAGACATTTCAAGGACTGTTGGACTGAGGTTCGAGATCATGTTAATTGTACTGGATGAGCAAGAAGCGACAAGTATAGTAAAGACTTTCATATGACATGTACAATGCAGAAAACAGAAAATAGACTCTCCAAAGACTCAGAGTCTCAATAATCAGTTAAGAGTTTGAAGGTCAAGCAGTCTGGGCCATGCCAGGAAATCCACTCCAAATTAAGGACAAAGTATTTCATCCCATGCCTCCCACCATGAAGAAGAAAACACAATATCTGGTAGGCCGCTTTGAGTTTTGAAGGCAACATATTCTATGCTTGAGAATCCTCCACCCACCCACTAAGCTGCATGAAAGACTGCAAGCTCTATGTGGAATGCAGAGCAGGAAGGGGAGCTGGAGGAGGTCTCTGCATAACAATAGGCTTTACTCCTCCAGATTAAAAGAAACGATGTGGGGATAATGGCAAATGTCAAGTATGTTCAATCTAATGATATACTTAGTGATTTATCTGGGATTGGCATACGCATGGCCAGAGGAGACAAATAAGCCAGTAAGCTGTATGGGCAGTACCCAGACTCCCATGACATCTGCCTCCAAGTCATCTACTTCAGCTCATACCTGTGACTGAATGGAGGATCCCTTATGACAAACCAATAGAAGAAGAAAAAATGCTAAGCTTGGTTAATAAATGTGTTGGTTCAGTACATTGGGTGCAAAGTGAGAAAGAACTGTACAGGAGTGGCCCTGACTAGCAACAGTGAGAGAAAGTCTTCCCATTGACCTAGCTCTGGGTGAGGCAACTGATCACTTAGTTTGGAAAGACAAGTAACCTATGAGCGGATTGGGGCATATATGGGCAGTATTCTGAATGACCTGGGTGGTTGGCAGAGCTTCTCTCTTAGTCTGCTTGGGTTGCCATCACAAAATACCATAAACTAGGTGGTTTAAACAAAAGAAATGTATTTTCTCACAGTTCTGGAAGGGTCTAAGATCAAGGTGCCAGCAGGGATGATTTCTCCTGAGACCTCTTTCCTGGGCTGGCGGATAACCTCCCTCTTGCTACTTATCACATGGTTGTGCCTTTGTGCATGCACATCCCTGGTATTTCTGTGTGTCCTAATTTCTTCTTATAAGGACTCTAGTTGGTTTGAAGTAGAGCCCACCCTAATAGCCTTGTTTTACCTCAATCAACTCGTAAAGGCCCTATCTTCAAATACAGTCCCATTCATAGGTACTAAGGGCTGGGACTTCAACATATAAATTTGGGGAATGCACTTCAGCCTGTAACGTCTTCTAAGGCCCTATAAGTGAAGAGACTGAAAGATCAGGGACAAGGAGGTCTGGGGTCTGGGAAACAGTCATGTGGATGGACCTTTGCAAATTAGCACCAATTGTAAAGAATTTTGTTTTGCATTCATGTACCCAGGAAAGAGCTTTAGAAGGGTTATCAAACAATCATCTAGAAACATTGTTTTAGGTGGTTGATTTTCGCCAACCTCTGTCATTGCTGCTCTAGGGCTGGCACATGGATGAATGACTGCAGTAACCATGGTAAGGGATGGAAGCCATATATAGTGAAATAGCATAAACTCTACTGGCTTAGCTACTGCTGCCACTGAATGCTCAACCTGCTAACAACAGAGATCTATGCAGAGTTCCTGATATGGCTACATTTTTCAAGGAGAGGAACCAGCCACTTGGTGACAAGTTGATTACATTAAGAAACTTTTACTCTGGAAAGATTAGCCACTTATCTGGATTCAACACATATTCTAGGTATCAATTTGCACTTCCCATCATTCAGTACCACTCTCCTCAGGATTTACAGAGTGTTAACTTCACTAACATGAAATCTTGCCTAACAACACATGTAACCAAGGAATCTACTACACAGCAAAGAGGCAGGCATATGCCCACAAGATCTAAAATTTTCATCACATACAGCACCATCTGGAAGCCATAGGCCTGGCAGAGCAAAAGAATGGTTTTTTGAAGGCACAACTGAGCTATCACCTTGCAGAAGAAATTGTGACAACTGGCTGCCTTTCTATAGGACCCTAAGCCAATGGCCATTGTAAGGTACATGTCCCCAGTAGGTAGAAAACATGAGCCGTGAAACAAGCGGTAAAAGTGAGTGTGGCCTCACTTATCATTACTTCCAGTGACCACTTGGGAAATGTGACCTCTCCGTACTCGCTGCTCTGGGCTCTATGGGTTTTCAGGGGAAAGCTTCTGCAGGGCACACAGAAAGAGTCTCATTAAACTTCCAGCCATAGCGGCCTCCTAGTCACAGAGGGCTCCTGGTGCCAAAAGACCAGCAGGCAAGAAAGGGAGTTACCTGCAGTGATAACAAACCTTGATCATCAGAAGGAGATAGCGCTGTTGTTCATGAGGAAACAGATCTATTTTTGTTATCACAGTTTCCTTTAGTAGATACTATGGTCATTTATTGCTACTTCTCTGCCCTACTTTGTGATTAAATGGACAAATGCAATAGCTATAGCCTGAGAGGGGCCTGGGGATCAAGGGCACAGGCCCTTCATAGATGACACTCTGGGGCACTCCACCAGATAAGCCACCTGGACAGAGGAGGTGCTGCCTAAGAAGTGGCCAAGAAATCTAAAATGAGCAGTAATGTTGAGTATCAGTTGTGGCCGTAAGAACACTGACTGTTAGACGCACTCTATTTTGCCCCCTGAACTTCTTTTTCTACTATGGGATCAGATGGAGTGAGATTATCAAAGCAAGTGGATCGCAGCAGCACAGGAGGGACTGTGGTGGATGTCAAGGGGCCCTATCCACATTTCCTCTCTAAAGTCTGGGGAGCTCATTTGCCTGACAGGTGGGGGTGCTGCCCTGAGGGCTCATAGCTTGAATCTCTCCCCAAAACTCAAAGAAAGCTCCCTTGCTCAATTTTATGCCCCTCACTGGGGGCAGCTTACACCATTTCAGCACCACTTTGAAGGGCTATCTCATTCCAATGCTCCTTGAGGGTTCAACTTGAAGCCTTTATGCAACTGCATCACAGTTCAACTGCCCAGTGCTACTGCCCCTGCCTCTTCCCAGGTGCTGCTGCTGAGCACACCCTTCTGTCAGCTTTCTGCATGCCTGTTACCATCAGAGAGCCTGCTTTCTGAGGAATCTAAGAAAGGCATACACTCGTTTGGAGGAGAGAGGTTAAGATAACAACCTGGAAAAAAAAAAATCCATGGATCAAATTGAGTTTAACAAAAAGGAGAAGAAGCCTCCAAACCTTATTTCAATCATGGCTTCTGTATAAAACATCATCCAAAGATTCTTTCCTACCATCACATTTTTTTAAGGTTTTCTTGGGTCTTGAGGCTTGAGTTACCCCAGGAGTTAAATGTAGACCCAGCCTTCCATGGGTTTGAGTATGCTAACGTCCTTTCTTACTCTGAGACACAGAGGGGAAATACATATGTGTGTGTGTGTGTGTGTGTGTGTGTGTATACATGTATATATCAATGTGTATGTGTGTGTGTATATATATGCATTAAATTATTTTGAGGCTTAAGTTCAGGGGTACATGTGCAGTTTGGTTACATAGGTAAACTTGTGTCGTGGGGGTTTGTTGTACAGATTATTTTGTCACCCAGGTGTTAAGTCTAGTACTCATTTAGTTAGTTATTTTTCCTGATCTTCTGCTTCCTCCAACCCTCCAACCTCCCACAGGCCCCAGTGTGTGCTTTTCCCCTCTATGTGTCCATGTGCTCTCATCATTTAGCTCCCACTTATATGTGAGAACATGTGGCATTTGGTTTTCTGTTCCTGTGTTAGTTGGCTAAGGATAATGGCCTCCAGCTCCATCCATGTTCCTGCAAAGGACATGATCTCGTTTATTACATATATTTTAAATGTAATCTCACCTACGTTAATAAGTCCACCCAGTTGTACTTGGTAACAAATCACCATTATATTTATCAGAGTTGAGTATCAGTTGAATTCTGTACATAAAGGATTGTTTCATGAAAAAAAATTCAAAGAATTAAAACACACAGGTTAAAACATATCCATTGTGTATTCCAGTGGATTTCTCTACCACGTCTCATTAATATCCCTATATTCGCTGTGCCTGTGGAGAGTCTCTAAACTTCTATTTGCCCAAGAGTAATTCTGAAAGGTTGAGTGTGAAGTAAATATTCCTTTTTGAGGTAGTGAGAGGCACAGTTCAAAGAGGAGAGAGACTGAAAAGAGGATTGTTAGCTTGAGGATAGGAAGGTAAGGGGATAAAAGGGAATGGCTTGAAAGGCTCTTCCAGGGAGCATGACTTCATGCAACCAAGAGAAAAAGGAGGTTAAATGGTCAAGGTGCAGGGCACAGGTTCCATCACACCCCACTGTGAAGCCAGGTATTTCTAACATATAATTACTCTTGAATTCTATTTCTGAGAGCCACAGCTTGAGGAGGCATGGAAGTGGAAAAGTCATCAATGGTCTGTAACCAGATCACTTAGAACTTAAATAACTACAAACTGTTTAGATAACTGCTCCTCAGCCCTGCCAATCCAAGCGTTCTTGGGCACCCCGGATGAAGAAGACACCAGGATCCCGTGCAGGTGCAATTCAGCTGTGGAAATGCAGGTGAAGGATAGAGAGGGGACGAGGCACAGGAGCAGGGAAAGCCTGACAGGTGCAGGGGTGCTGGGAAGGATGCAGATAAGAGGGCTGGGTGGTGGGTGGGAGGAGCCTCAGAGCCGAGGACGTCTTGCTGCATGTCTTGCCCTATGAAATGACGTTTCCTCAGCCTAAAAAGCAAGAGTCAAACAGCTCTCAGGGTGTTACCGTCCACTCCACCTGCTCCATGTTTCTTCTCCCACTGCCCTCACTGGAAATACATAAGAAGGAAGGAGACTGGATCCGTATTCCCTCTAGAGCCTCCATACCACCCCTTTGTGCTGAATGGGAAATGGGGAAGTGTTTGGTTGGTGCTTGTAAGCCATTACACCAAACCTGCACCACTGGGCTGTTTCACACACAGTGTTTCCTAGTTAGGGTAGCCGCAGTAACCACAGAACACGATTGATGAACCATAACCAAGCAGTTTTTCACATTCAGACAGCTGCAAGCTCTCTAAAAGATTGCATTTCATCAATCACTTTCTGAGCATGAGCTGCTTCAGCCACTGAGTCATGTGCTAGATATGTAAAGAAAAAGGAAGCACAGCACCTGCCTTCAAGGGATTGGGTCTGGTGGAGGCAAAGAAGTGCTGGGAAGGGAACAGGAGGAACAGAAGTACATGGTGTTTAGGGACTGAGGCTCTGGTAAGGTAGAGCTGGCTTGAAACCCTGCTCCCCACTGACTGGTTGTAGAACATTTTTAAAGGTCCTTAACTGTTTGGGTCCTCAATTTCTTCATCTGTAAAATGAGAGTGACAATCCCAGAGTTTTTTTGTTTTTGTTTTGTTTTTAAGGAAATAAAAAGGGCAAGGAAAAAGAGCTTAGCACCATGCTTAGCATATAGAAAACACCCAATCAATGTCAGCTACTCTTATAATAATTATTCAGGATGAGAGTAAACAAGTACTAAGACACTGGCAAAACATTCTAGTCCGATGTGCTGAAATGCACAATGCCAGTAATCTGAGTTAAAACCATGGAATGCTGTCATTACTCACTCATTCTTTGTATTCTGACATCTCATATTTATATATTATCACTCCCATCACTTGTTGAGATCCCAGCAAGTGCAAAGCAGCAGAGGATAAGTAAAGCTCTCCCCTCCCCTTGCCCTGCACCCACTGTGGAGCGCAATACGCTGCAGGTGGATTCCTAAGAACCCATGGGAGAGGGACAAGGCGAAGATCCAACACAGGAGGGGACAGCAGGGGCCTCACCTTGGCCTATTTTGTTTATTCTAATCTATAAACTGGATTTGTATTATAAGAAAAATAAACAAATATGCTACCTTCTAAAATGAGAACATATTTTAATAGTGACCTTCCTTGTATATGCTGTTTTAACTTAAAGTAAAAACAACTTGTTAATAGTTTGGGTTAAGATCTGTGACCAGGTGCGGTGGCCCACTCCTGTAATCCCAGCACTTTGGGAGGCCAAGGTGGGCAGATCATGAGGTCAGGAGATCGAGACCATCCTGGCTAATGCGGTGAAACCCCGCCTTTACTAAAAATATAAAAAAATTAGCCGGGCGTGGTGGCGGGCACCTGTAGTCCCAGCTACTTGTGAGGCTGAGGCAGGAGAATGGCGTGAACCCAGGAGGCAGAGCTCACAGTGACCTGGGACTGCACCACTGCACTCCAGCCTGGGCTACAGAGCGAGACTCCATCTAAAAAAAAAAAAAAAGATTGTAGGAGACCTTCTTCCAACACTGTTAAAATCACACTGAATAGCCATTGCCTCTTTTACCTATGCCTTGTACTTGTTCACAGCCCCAAATACTTCCAAATTACCACATATGAAGACATTATCAAGTACATTACCTTTTTGAAAAATTTGAAGACTGCCAGAGATAATATTATGAGGTACTGCAGCAAATGCAGTTCTGATATCTCAGAGTTTAACCAGTCAGTGAGTATGTTTTAGTAGTTCATAGGCTATGTGATATTTATCTTGGATATTATCATTTGAAAAAAAATGCATTGTAACAGAAGAAACAGTTCAATCTACACGATCTACTCCATCTGGAATCAAATGCTCTACAGGGTAATTTTCCCCTGAAAAATTCAGGTATTTAGGAGTGTTTTATTTAAATTCAACTCTGCCTTTATAATTAAAATTATCATTGTCTGGCCAGGTGCAGTGGCTCACACCTGTAATCCCAGAACTTTGGGAGGCCAAGGTGGGTGGATCACCTCAGGTCAGGGGTTTGAGACCAGCCTGGCTAACATGGTGAAATCCTGTCTCTACTAAAAATACAAGAATTAGTCCGGCATGGTGGTAGGCGCCTGTAGTCCCAGCTACTTGGGAGGCTGAGACAGGAGAATTGTCTGAACCCAGGAGGTGGAGGTTGCAGTGAACCAAGATTGTGCCACTGCACTCCAGCCTGGGTGACAAAGTGAGACTCCACCTCAAAAAAAAAAAAAAAAAAAAAAAAAATTGTCTTAACAAAACCAGGGTTTTTTGTTGTTGTTTGTTTGTTTAGGCTTCAGAGTATTTGGCAAATGATTATCTGGTTTAGCAATTGTTTCAGACAGTTCAAGATGTAAGATATATGCCTTGGGAAAGAGCCCCATGTCCAGACTATAACCTTTAAGAGATGAGAGGAATAATCTGAACCTGTAACAGCACTGACTGCTGTGTTCCTGAGTATAAATATTCCTGTCTTCAGCTGGCATTTAGCATTATAAAAGAAGAATGATGTCCTCTATCACAGCTAGGAAAGAATCATCAATTCAGTTTACAGGAAGATTTTCTAGGTCTTTGTGTCAATCATTTCATAAAATTATTGAGTAAAAGAAATAGAAAAAGAGTGAAATGGCATAAATAATAGAAAAGCATTGAAAACCTGCATCCAGTCAAGTGTTTTTGAGCTTATGGATGCAGATCTCAATTCAAATTTAACCTTCAAGCACAAATGTCAGGGAATGTGCCATCACTTGACTGAACATCCAAGGACAATCAATTTCATTCCATCTACTTAGTACACAATTAAACACCCATTATACAAAATACCAAAATCTAGGATTCAGATATTGCTTTATCTTTTTACTTGAATATTAAATTATCTGAATATTAAAAAGAGTATGCCTTGTAAATATGCAGCTGGAAGACTTATCACATAGTGAACATGCAAAGTAGATTCCATCAGAAACAGAACATTCAGCCCCCAGAACCCTCTTCTGTGTCCCCTCTAAGTAATTCCTTCTCTCTTCAGAGGTAATAGTGTCTTATTTGTAATGCCATAGATTATTTTTGTCTCTCTGGAAACTTTCTATAAATCAAGTCATACAGTGTAGGTGATTGTGTGCTTGACTTCTATTGTTCACCAGTGTAGCTATGAAAATCATCTGTTTTTGTACATACATAGTTCATTTATTTTCATTGCTGAAAAATATTCTACTTTATAAACACACAAAAATCTTTAGTCACTCCTTCACTGGTGGACATTTGGACTGTTTTCAGCTTGGGGATACTAAACAAATAGTCTTGCCCTGATATTCTTGCGCATGTCTTCAGAGGACGTGTGCAGGCGTTTCTGTAGAAGATATACCGAAATGGAAAAGTGCGGGTTCGTGGATGAGCACATTCAACATTGTGAGTAGACAATGACAAATGATCTTCTCAAGTAAGTATACAAACTACACTCTCTCCAGCAGTTCACGGGCATTCCCATGCTCCATCTCTTCACCAATGCCTGCCAAAGGGAGTTTGGTTCATTCATTTCATCATTCTGGTGGTCATGTAGTTACAACTCCCAGAGATTTAAATTTGTGTTTCCCTGATGACTAAAGAAGTTGGGGAATTTCTCCACATATTTGTTGACCTTCTGAATATCCTTCTAATAATAGTCCAGTTTCTCTCCCGTTTTTCTATTGGGTTATCTATCTTCTTATTGATTTGAAGGAATGCTGAAGAAGAGTCCTTTTCTAGACTCCATATATACAAATATTCTCTCCCTCTCTTTGACTTACTTTTTCACTCTCTTAGTGGTGTCTTTTGATAAAGAGAGGTTCTTAATTTTAATATATTGACAAAATGTCAGTCCTTCCCTTGATGGTCGTTATATTTATATTCTTTTTTATCCCAATAACACAAACATATTATCCTAAGTAACTTCTTAAAGTCTGCATTGTTTTTACCTTTCTCAGTTAGAGTAAATAGAACTAATGTTTGAAACATTAGTTTCAAACTAGTGTTATGAAACAATGGTTAAATTTTATTTTTTCATTTGAATATCCAAATGATATTACTGAAAATACTTTCCTTTCTTCATTGCTCTGCCGAACTGTTTTGTCATAAACCAAGTATTCATGCACACTTGGGTGAGTTTTCATCCTCTCTATTCTGTTCCTCTGGGTCTTTGTCTATTCTCCCACTAATAGTATATTTGTTTAATTATTGTATCTTCATCTGCTTATCTATTTTCAAGTTCTGATTTTTTATTATCTTCTTTGACATTATCTTTGCTGTTCTCAGTTCTTTGTTCTCCATATAAATTTTAGAATCCATTTACTCATTTTCATTGAATAATTCTGCTTAGATTTGTAGGGGGTTCATTAATTTCATAGATAGATTTGGGAGAGAATTCTCAAAATTTGACATAACTCTTCATTGATTGAGGTCATCTTTAATTACCTGTGATAATGTCTAAAATATTTATATGAAGACCATGAAACTGTTAGAGTTAATGCAATTATATCTAAATTATTTTATATGGATTTAACCCTAGCTGTTTAGATCATTTAATTTAGATTTACTCCTAACAAATTATGCAATTATAGTATTTTTAAAGTTTCATTTTTGTTTTTGGTATGTATAAATACAATTTTTTTTTTTATAGATTGACTTGCATCTGGCCCTACATTAATGTTATGTATTAATTATATTAATTTATCTATATATTTCTTTGGACTTTCTGCATGAACAATCATGTAGAAAATAATATGTAAACTATTATCCATAAAATATCTACTACCTAATTTAATGGAAACTGAAGTTGCTTATGCCCAAAACCTCGGAGACATTCTTGACTCTTTTTTTTTTTTTTACTTATATCCCACACTCACGTTATTTTAAAAACCCTACCAGTTGTCCCTTGAAAATAGGTACCGAATTATCCCACTTTTTATCACTTTCACTGAGGCACCATCATCTCTTACTGGATTTGTTACAATAGAAACTCTAACTGGTCTTTCCCCTTCCATGTGTGACTTCTCTTCAACCAACAAGCAACAGAGCCTCCTCAGTGATCTGCTAATTAAAAAAAAAAAAAATCTCACTTGCAAAAAGTGAGATTCTATTACTCTTCTGCCCAAAATTTGCCATTCTTTCCATCTCACTCAGTAAAAGCCAAAGTTGTTAGAGCAGCAGTCCAGGAAACCAGAAATAGACTTGATCTGGGTCCTTATTACTTCTCCTACCTCAGCTTCTCTCTCCTCTGCTCATTGCCCAGCCTTCCTGACTTGGCTGCTATTTTTTAGACAAGCAAGAAACCCTCCTGCCACAGGATACTTGCACTTTTTACTTTCCCTGCCAGGAATATTTTCTCATTTACTCCAAATATTTTCTCAGAGAGCCTTTCCCTGACCTGTTTAAGGTGTAAACTGTCCTTGGACCATCAGCTCTTTCTATCCTCCTATTTTTCCTTAATATTTTTCACAGCAATATAACTCACTAGCATATTTTATGTTTATTGGTTGTCTCTCTCCACTAGAATGAAATATCCCTAGACTGTGATTTTTGTCTCATTTTTTTTCTTTGCTGTAACTTCAGTGTCTTATGCAGTGCTGTGAACATATCTGGTACTCTCTAAATATTTATGTAATGAATTAATAAGACATGTACTTTTAAAAATGCAAAATAATTCAAGTATTAGTTCCAGCTGGATTTATCAGGGAAGGCTTCTGAAAGTAGGTGGGATTTGAACTTGGTAACTAATTGAAAAATATTTATTAAGCATTAAATATATACCAGAGACTATGACAGTCAATGACAATAATGGGAAAAAAAAAAGTCTAGTTTCTAATTTCCAGCAAACAAGCTTGCCTTCCTCTCCAACATATGTAGTCTCTAAGCCTCTTCCTTTACGTTAAAGAGATTTAGAAGAACAATTTTGGAGTCACGTGGCTTTCTTCATTTACCATTGGAAGCTTAATGCCATTAACATTGAACTTATTTTGTATTTTTCCTGTATCTTTCTTCACTCTTCAAATTAGACTGTTAAAGAATACATTTTTAAAAAAAATTACTGTTGAGTTTTTTAAAAAACTCTAAATATTATGCATTAAGTCAACTGCAAAATATCACTTCTTGGCCTTTTGGCTAAGATCAAGTGAAGTCAACTGAAAACAAATAAATTACAGGACAGCAACAAACATCAGATTTCAATGGATTTGTGTGGGACTAGTGTTCTAAGTATGGAAAGAAAGGTAAATAATCCTACCTAACATTTACTATTCTGTACACAAACTTACTCATGGGGCAAAGAGGTTAGGAGTTATAACAACATAATTTGTTTCCTTATTCTTTCAATTTCAACAGAAGAGATGTATAGCATAACAGAATTTGCAATTTAAAAGTCACAATAATATTTAATGGTTGTTCAAACAATGTGGATATTAAGAGTTGATCAGATTAGAGATTCATCTCATGATGTTGGAGAAAGATGTTATAGACCTTAGCAAAACTTGAGTTATCTACTCTTTGTATTACCAACTAACCATTCTTAGATCAATATTTTGACTTTTTCAATTTTGATAATACCTAAAAAAAATACGTTAGCATTTTTGCTTCTTTTGAGATGGTAACTTGTTAAATTCATTGTACTTTATAATTTACAAAGAAACTTTTCATGCGTTAGCTCCCCTAATCTATAAATCACTCTCTGAGGTTGGCATGAGTGTCCTCATTCTACAGAAGGGAAAAATGAGTCTTACAGAAGTTAACTGAATTTTTCGAGGGCAACAGCAACAAATGTAAAAGCTGTGAGTTGAAATTAGGCCTGCTGGCAGTAAGACTGCATGTTTCTTTTTATTCTGCCCCATGGTACAGTTAAAATCCATGGAAGGTTTTAAGTTAAATACTATGATGCAAGAAATTATCTCAGGATCTTGAGACTAGAGTTTTTGCATTGATAAAAATGACATTTTGGTGGTAAAAAAAAAAAACACAGTTGTTAAATGTATGAACAAAGGAAGCGTTACTATTCTTCACCATATCTTCATGTCTCACTTTTCCTCTTGTAATTTTGTTACCTTTGAGGATTGGTATAATTACATATTTTTAAAATTAATGTCAGTTTTTGAATTTTACAAATCTGTTATTTTATTATGACATACAATTAGGGGGTCATGAAACCTTATAAAGTAGCCTAAGCATGTTTCAGCATTTTCTTTATTATTATCTTTTTTTTCTCATTGAATAATTATCTTTTTTTTCCAATTGAATAGACTGCTAGCTATCATAATAAAAAATAAATGATATCAATTGCTATACATGGAGTTCTTCCTGGTGAGAATTAATCATTTATTTATTTATTTATTTGAGAGAGAGTTTCGCTCTTGTCACCTAGGGGCTGGAGTACAAAGGTGTGATCTCGGCTCACTGCAACTTACGCTTCCTGGGTTCAAGAGATTCTCTTGCTTCAGCCTCCTGAGTAGCTGGGATTACAGCCATGCACCATCATGCCCAGCTAATTTTGTATTTTTAGTAGAGATGGGGTTTAACCATGTTAGCCAGGTTGGTCTTGAACTCCTGACCTCAGGTGATCCATCTGCCTTGGCCTCCCAAAGTGCTGGGATTACAGGGGTGAGCCACTGCACCTGTCCCATTTATCTTTTGCATAAGTGGAAGCTCAGGAAATTATGTTGGCTGAAATCACTATGCTTTCATAAAAGCCTACAGAGAACTTAAGGAACTGTTGAAAGATAACTTGAACCCCATATTTCGGGATGGGGAAGCTTGGGTAACATACTTGTTTCCAGGATAAGGGAATTAAGCCACATACAGGGCAAATCATAACCAACATCTACATATATACATTTGACTTAATTTTCTCTATATATTATATGAAAGCATGAAAGTAGATTTTTTTTTTTCAATTCAATTTATCAGGGAAATTGCCAAATTTGCCAAATTTTGGAAATTATTGCCATTGGCAACACTATTGTTTTAAGGACTCTTTAACTGGTATTTCAAAAGACTAGCTGTATGTAACCTGTGATTAAAATCACTGAATTTCTTCTTTATGTTTCTAGACCACTGCCAAAAACAACAATGACTAAATTTAATAAGCAACATGTCAGACTTGCATCAATTGTTAGAACAAGTTGAGACCCCAAAAAATATGACTTGTCATAGAACAGATTATAGCATATTGTACTGCCTTTTATCCATTTAAGAAATCAAAATTATAAAGAGAAGATCAATAGTTCTTTTTACATCATGTGTCTATATATTCCTTTTCCCAATACAGATGTGATGAGAATTACTATATCTGTATTACTGTATCTATATACTTTAGAGACAAGGTTAATTGATGAGTCATAGAAAGAAAAAATCACAGCTTTCTTAAGGGGCCTTAAAATTCACTTATCTCATTTATCAATCTGATAATAGATACATCTCTCCCACAACCTTTTTTCTTTTTCTTTTT
The DNA here is from genome assembly GCF_002776525.5 of Piliocolobus tephrosceles. Classification (NCBI taxonomy): domain Eukaryota; kingdom Metazoa; phylum Chordata; class Mammalia; order Primates; family Cercopithecidae; genus Piliocolobus; species Piliocolobus tephrosceles. Next base: position 35,577,404 of record NC_045444.1, on the reverse strand, counting down.
TTTTTTTTTTTTGAGACAGGGTATCACTCTGTCACCCAGGCTGGAGTGCTGTGGTGCAAACACAGCTCACTATAGCCTTGACCTCCCAATGCTCAAATGATCCTCTCACTTCAGCCTCCCAAGTAGCTGGGACTACAGATGTGTGCGACCATGCCCAGCTAATTTTTGTATTTTTTGTAGAGAAAGAGTCTCATCATGTTGCCCAGGCTGGTCTTGAGCTCAAGCCATCCGCCCTCCTTGACCTCCCAAAGTCTGGGGATTACAGGCATGAACCACCACGCCTGGCTCCCACATCCTTCTAATGATTTGGTCAATGTGTGAACACCTCCACTGACAGAGAATCAGTGAGTAGAGGCACCTAATTGTCAGGGATCCACTGAGGATGGAAGGGAAGAGAGTTCCAGAACAAATGATAAGCATGTGGAAAGGAGGCAAGACTTCCAAGTGAGAGGCAGCATGGAGAGCAGTTCAAGAATCTAAACAATGCAAGTGTGAGTGGAACACAGCATGGGGGAGAGTGAGTTCAGCTGAGCTTGCAGAGGTGAATGAGCCCTGGCTATGCATAGACTTGACAGAAAGTCATGACAATAATATTGGCTTTCTCTTAAGAGCAATGTGAAGCCTTAAAGGAAGTGAAATCATGCTGTGGCATGATCAGCTTTGCATTCTTTTAAAACTGACCCTTTAAGTCATTCTGGAGGACAGATTAGAGTGAAGTGAGACGATTTAAGGAATCCCATCAGGAACAAATTGTGGAAGTCCAAGAGATAGGACGGTAACTTGCGATGCAGTAATGGCGTGGAGGTGGGAAGAAAATGATGGGCTCGAGAGGAAAAAAGGGAATATCGCCCTCCTCCCCGACCACATTCCAAGCATGTGCATCGTGGTCCTCCCAAATACAGCCACTAGCTGGTGTGTAATGCCCATGTAAGTCCAGCATCATTTTTCATGGTTATTAGCTATACGCAGGATTTGTTGGTTTGGGTTCATACCCCATGTTCCATGCTGTGCTCAGCTGATTTCCTAAGAGGTCAGGGAAGAACAGCTTGTGGTGTGTCACAACATGTGCATGTTGCCTCCTCCTGGAGCTGGCACATGATAGGCAGTGGGAGGAATGCTGAGTGCCAGCAGGCCACAGGTGCAGAATGAAAGACTCACCCACTCCCTGTGGGCCCTGGGTTTAAAAGCTTTAAACACCTGCCAAATCCGTAGACTTAACCAGCCCAGCCTAGCTCAGCAGCCCTTCCTCCCACCTGCCGGAAGAACTATTACAATCAATAAACAAACAGACTCAATCAATCAAAACTTCCCATAAACAGTCCCATGAAATGCACCATGTCCTTAGAAAGAATGCATTGACCTTTTTAAATTCAGTACCAATAGCTCAACAAAAAGCCCATTGTGATTGTCCTCTGAATAAATGATAATAAGGAGGATGGCAGGCATTGTCTCATGTTAGAGGAACACCAGAGTCTTTAGGCAAGAGAAGCAAGAGTATGATAACAAATATTTTGTACATTATGTTTACTACTTGGTGTAATTTACTTATTGATCTAAATGTGACTAGCAAACTGCAACCTGCAAGCTAAATGCAGTCTACCACTTGTTTTTGTTAAGTTTTACTGGAACACAGTCATGGCCGTTTGTTTATATGTTGCCTATGGCTGCTTTCCTTTCATGCCACAACAGCAGGGTTAAGTGGATGCAACAGAGACTGTATGACCCACAAGGTTTCAAATATGTATTGTCTGTCCCTTAAAAGAAAAAGTGGCTGGGTGCTATGGTTCATATACTTTGGAAGGCTGAGGTTGGAGGGTCACTAGAGCCAGGAGATTGAGGCTGCAGTGAGCCATGATCATGTCACTGCACTCCAGCCTGGGCAACAAAGCAAGACCCTGCCTCAAAAAAAGAGAAAAGGAAAAAAATGTACCAACTCTGGTCTATCACTGAACAACTTGGTTTAAGAGAGCAGTAGACTTCTTTTAGCAACTTTTACACTGAGTTCTTGATGTTCATGCATATAGTTACTACTCATATAGAAACTTTTGATTCCAAATTCTATTTGACTCTAATAAGGGATGAAAATAAAATTGTTGAGAATAAATGGAAATGAAATTGTTGTTTCTTTTTGAAGTAAAAAATGAGGCCAAATGTGGCTTTTAGAGCAGCTATTTTTGTGTGTTTGAACAGCATAAGCTTTCATTTTTTAAAAAAAGAGTTATTAAATTAAGCCTCTGAAATAATAATGATCTGAGGAGAAAATTGCTTTTGAAGAACTCAAAAAAGGCTTTTTTAAAACCAACATTTGATAAAGAAAAGCTCTCAAATGTTCAAGGTCCATCCCACCGCCCTGAGTTCCCCCAAATTCACAACCCTCTAATAGAAAATATGTTAAATAGTAAGAGGCTCACAGTAGAATGTGCTATGTAAGTGACTTTATAAAATCTGTCTACTTTAACATGAAAAACTCAGCTGCAATCAACCTACTGCCTTAGGCATACTGTAAATCCATTCCCACACAACTGTCCTTCTGCAAAACCAGTCATACTGCTTAGGTTCCTTACTCAGAAACTGACAACTCAACTGCTTGGTTCTTTGACCAGTGAACACCTTGAACCAAGTTAAATCAAATAAATGTCTTCAGTGTTGGAGCACAGTAAATTGTGAATTTGATATGTTTTCTAACATGATCTATCTGGTTTGCGAGAAGAGCTTGCTTGGGACAGTAGAATCTAAGACTGACAGGTGCCTTTGAGTGTTATGATTTAATGATGGCCACACAGCTAGTATTTAACAGAGCTCATGAGAGAATCCAGAATTCCTATTTTTGACTAAAACATTGGCAGACATTAAAAGGTCTTACAAGACAAAAATGGGGCATAGCAGGGCACAACTCTCACCCAACTGTTGGTAGAACTGTGAACTGGCATAACACTTTTAACAATCTGGAATTATCTTGTAGGTTAAATATGCGCATAGACCATGACTCAAAGTTTATTCCTAGAAATATTCTAAAGAAACTCGCACAGGAACGCTTGGAGTCATAACCTACATTGTAACAGGAAAAAAAATGACACAAATATTTATGAACAGGAACAGGTGGATAGTGATACATTCATGCAATAGAATGCTCTTTAGCAGAGACATTGAAAGAACTGTAGTCTGTAAGAATGACAAAAAGAAAATGTCAAATTTAAAAAAGCAAATCCTACAGGAATACACGTGTGATATTAACATTATGTGATATTATGTGTGTTGGCTAATTTTATGTGCCAACTTAACTAAGCTGTAGTAGCCAGTTTTTGGTCATACATCAGACTAGATATTGCTATGAAGGTATGTTTTAGATGTGATTAGTATATAAATCCATACATTCCAAGCAATGTAGAGTACCCTCCAGAATACAGGTGGACCTCATCCAGTCAATTGAGGGTCTTAAGGGAAAAGGCAGATCACCTGAGAAAGGAGGAATCCTGCCTCCAGACTGACTTTGGACTCAACATTAACTCTTTCTTGGGTTTTCAGGTGGTGGCCTGCTCTGCAGTTTTCACATTTCCCAGGCCTCACATTGTGTGCCAATTCCTTAAAATAAATCTTATCTATACCTACCTATGTACTTACCTACCTACATATCTATACCTACCTATGTACCTACCTACCTACATGATTTTATCCGATGCTTAAATTCTATACTGACCACAGTGAGGATTCCCAACTGATAGGCCTTGTAATTAAAAAAGAAAAAAAAAAAAAAAAAAAAAAAAAAAACATGGTTTTTGGATTAAGACAAAGTGGGATTGAACTTCCATCCCAGCTACCCCTAAAATCTGTATGTTTTGAAATTAGTGACTCTGTGGATCTTTGATTTTTCCTTTACAAAATAGAGATTATAACAGAGTTTTGAGGACTAAATCATATGATGAATGAATGTGGCCAAAATACTAAAAAATATGAATTTACTTCTTCTGTTAGGTGCTCTGAGGTCTTATTTAGCAGATGATAAAATAATAGGCTAAAAGTCCCATAGGCCTGCTTTAACTTAAAGCCAGTATTCCTATGGAACACACTTCTCACTATATCCTTCAAGAAGGAGGTACTATTTTTCATCCATCAAATTAACAAAATTGAGAAAGACTGAAAACCTCCAGTGGCAGCAATGCTAAAAGGAAGAGGGCACCCTCATCCTTTGCTGGTGGAAGTGTGGATTCCTACAAACTTCTGGGAAAATAATAGGACTCTATCCACACACAAAACCAAAAGCAGTATTACGTAAGGATATACATTGAAGGATATGTGTTATAGTAATATTTGTAGTAGCAAACAACTGCAAATAACCTCAATTTATTTTCAATTGTCAATTCATAGAATGTTTTAAGTAAATGAGAGTGCATATATATAGTATGCAATAATCTGCATCTACCAATAAGCATGAGTATAATTATATCTATTTGTTGGACTGGATGGTCATGTCATATTTTTTAGTGCTAAAAGCAAATTGCAGAGTAACCTGTTTAGCTGGATGTTATTTTTGTTTTTGCACACATGCACACAGAGAAAAAACACGTTTGCATATAATTGAATAAACCTGAAATATATAAAAATAAAGATACAAATTGTAACATTAGTTAGCTGAAGGTAGAACAAGGGGACTTAAGAATATTAACTTTTCATTTATATATTTGTACTGTTTATATTTAAAAATTAATCATTCGTTATTGTGGTGAAGTAAAACAAATCCATTTAACAAGATTTCATTGGGTATCTAAAACCTTTAACTGTACAGTTAATCACTAATTATGTACACAGGCTTTGAGTATAATACTTCAATAGTTGACCTTAAATAGTAGTTGGTATCAAGACTCGTAAGTGGGTCTACCAACCTTTGTTCTTTACCTGAGCCCAAAAGTAAATTTTTTGTTTTAAATTCCTCCAAAACTTCTTTTTCTTTCATCTCTCTATCAATAGCACAATAAACAGCTGACAAGAAAAAGAAAAATCCGTTTATATTTTCTCCTACTGTTCTTTTGAGTACCTGGTTTTAGCTTTGTTTCTCTTGATATGCACCAAGAAAATACACACATGCTTTTAAAAAATTAAGCAAAATACAGAATAATGTTTCAATTCCAAGATATTTACACTTTTTGCTTGTTTCTGTTCATTTTTAAGGGAGTATGTCAAACTTCCATCTCTATTTATGTTTAACTTGTGTGTCACTTTATTTTGACAAAGTACTGTAACTATCCTTAAAGAAACTATTTCTACAATGTACAAGATTAGCCTTAATGCTCTTAAATGACAATATTTAATGGTTACAAGAGGTGACAATGTGCTAGCAGCCCTCACTCTCCGCACCTCCTCGGCCTCAGCATCCACTCTGGTGGCACTTGAAGGGCTCTTCAGCCCGCCATTGCACTGTGGGAGCGCCTCACTGGGCTGGCGGAGGCCAGAGCCGGCCCCCTCTGCCTATGGGGAGGTGTGGAGGGAGAGGCGCAGGCGCAGGGCCAACCGCGGCGCTCACAGGCCAGCGCAAGTTCAGGGGCTGAACTTGCGGAGAGGCCCCCCCAGGGCCGCCAGCCCGGGGCAGTGAGTGGCTCAGCATCCGGGCCAGCAGCTGCAGAGGTTGCGCCCGGTCCCCCAGCACTGCCGGCTGGCATGCACCGCTCTTGAATTCTTGCCAGGCTTCAGCCGCCTCCCCACCGGACAGGGCTTGGGACCGCAGCCCACCATGCCTGAACACCCCCTATGGTGGGCTCCTGCCCAGCCAGAGCCTCCGCAACAAGCACCCTCGTGCTTCAGGGCGCTGGATTCCATCAACCACCCAGGGGCTGAGGAGTGCAGGCACACAGCAAGGGACTGGCAGGCAGTTTGGCCTGTGGGATACACTGGGTGAAGCCAGGGGAGCTAAGTCTGGTGGGGACTTGGAGAACTTTTATGTCTAGCTAAGGGATTGTAATGGCACCAATCAGAACTCTGTATCCAGCTAACCTAGTGGGGACTTGGAGAACTTTTATGTCTAGCTAGAGGATTGTAAATGCACCATCAGCACTCTGTGTCTAGCTCCGGGATTGTAAACACACCAATCAGCACTCTGTCAAAATGGACCAATCAGTGCTCTGTAAAATAGACCAATCAGCTCTCTGTAAAATGGACCAATCAGCAGGATGTGGGTGGGGTCAGATAACGGAATAAAAGCAGGCCTCCAGATCCTGCAGTGGTCTCCTGTTTGGGTCACCTTCTGCACTGTGGAAGTATTGTTCTTTACAATACATCTTGCTGCTGCTCCTTGTTTGGGTGCATACTGTGTTTCAGAGCTGTCACACTCACTGTGAAGGTCCGCAGCTTCACTCCTGAAGCCAGCAAGACCGGGAACCCACTGGGAAGAAGGAACAACTCCAGACGTGCTGTCTTTGATAAGAGCTGTAACACTCACCATGAAGGTGTGCAGCTTCACTCCTGACAGCGAAACCACAAACCCGCCAGAAGGAGGAAGCTTCAGACACATCAGAAAGTCTCAAGGAACAAGCTCCACACACTCTCTTTAAAAGCGAACACTCACTGTGAGGGTCCACAGCTTCATTCTTGGAGTCAGTGAGACCAAGAACCCACCAATTCTGGACACAGTTACACACAAGTAACTACTACTACTGAGCAATCCTTTCTATGATGAATACTTGGAGTTAATTTCAAAAAGTAGAAGTGAATTCACGTCGATTCATTCACATTCTCTCACTAATTTGCATTTTAGATTTGAAATCAGCATTTAGCAAAATAAGATACACACCCAACCATTTTTGATACATACTTTTATGGCTCTTTGTCTTTGAATCCTATGACTTGGACAAAAAGCTGAGATATGTGGATGTTTCCTCTAATTTTATATATACCGTTGTGTCTTAAGAAGAATACCACATTGTCATGATTTCTGTTATTAGTGGCAAATGTCCCTCCTTTTAGTGTCCTTCCCCATACCAGGTGCAGATTTCATTTGTGACTCCACCTGTATGACCTACTCTTAGCTAGTTGTGGCTACTTATTTAAAGCAACAGTAATTTCACATATTCATGTTTGTCTTCAGATCTAGAATTTGGCCATTGTGAGTTGTCAAAGAGGTCAAACTACAAACTGCCATGGTCTGAGTTCAAAACAGAAGTTCTTCTCATAAGGGTGAGTTCAATTCACCATGCTCTTCGGGGCCCCACAACATAGACAAGCAATGCTTCAGACGATTACAGCTCAGGCAGACCTTCTACTTTCTTAAATTAATAGTTCCAATTTCTCTATGTTTATCAAATTGCATTGCTAATTTCCCTTTTTCCTCCAAAGAAGGAACTCTGTTTCCAATCTAGAGACAATAGAAGCCATCTGTATTAGTTTGCTGGGCTGTCATTACAAAGTATCACAGACTGGCTGGCTTAGACAACAGGAATTTATTTTCTCACAGTTGTGGAGGCGAGAAGTTTGAGATCAAGGTGTTCACATGTTCAGTTTCTTGTGAGACCTTTCTCCTTTTCTTGCAGATGGCTGCCATCTCCCTGTGTTCTTCTGGTGTTCCTCTGTGTGTGTTCGTGTCCTAATTTTCTCTTCTTACAAGGATTTCAGTTAGCATTAGGCTCCAATCATATCACTGCATTTCACCGTAGTTACTTTTTAAAATACCCTATCTCCAAATACAGTGACATTTTTTGGTACTGAGAGTAAAGACTTCAGCATACACATTTTGGGGTGGGGGTGGGGTTCTGTATTAGTCTGTTTTCACACTGCTATAAAGATATACCTGGGACTGGGTAATTTATAAAGAAAACAGTTTTAGTTGACTCAGTTCCCCATGGCTGGGGAGGCCTCAGGAAACTTATGGCAGAAGGGGAAGCAGTTTCATCTACATGAGGGCAGGCAGGAGAGGGTGTGAGCATGTGAAGGAGGAACTGTTGAACACTTATAAAACCATCAGATCTCCTGAGAACTCACTCTCTATCATGAGAACAGCATGGGGAAACTGCCCCCATGATCCTATCACCTCCAACTGGGTTCTTCCTTCGACATGGGGGGATTATGGGGATTACAATTCAAGATGAGATTTGGGTGGGGACAGAGCCAAACCATACCCAGGTCATAATTCAGTCCATAACTCACTTTCCACCTGCAAACCTACACATGCACCACGTTCTCTCCTCCTCCCTCCAATTAGCTTATAACCAATTCTTCTAACTAGATCCTAAGTCCTCCCTCCTTATCAGGAGATTTGCACTAGTAATTATTGCTTCTCTTCCTATGAAATCAGTTCTAAATAAAAGTAGTATTTCTCAAATATCTTTCATCTAAAAAAATAAAATAAAGCAACACATTTATCACGCCCCTGTTTCCCACACCTCCCCAAGCCGGACTCAGGTCATATATCATCAGAAAAGTGACCCCAAACATAAATAAAAAGTTTGATAACTCGCACAAGTACCTACCAGCTAGGTGAGGAACCAGAGCACTGCTAGCTTGCCACAAACCCCTCACCCTGTTGTGGCCTCTTGCAATCATTATTTCCTTGCTTCTGCTTAAGGGAGATCACTCTCCTGACTCAGAATACTACGGTTTAGATTTGCCTGTTTGTATAACTTGATCACATGCATTCTTTTATTATTATTTCTCAACATCATACTTTAAAAGTTCATCCATGTTAGTGCAGTGATTCATTCATTTCCATTTCCTATAATTTTTCATGGTATAAATAAATTCAATGAGTTTTAACAAAAATAAGTTGCCATGTAACCACCACCAGACAAAAGACATAGAACATTTCCAACACCCCAGAATGTTTTCTCATGTTCCTTTGTAGTCAATCCTCTCCCCAACCTACAGACCCAGAAAACCATTGATCTGCTGTCACTACAATTTTGCCCTTTCTAGAATTTTACGGAGATAGAATTGTACAGTATATAGTCATTTTTTCTGTCTTATTTCACCCAGCATGATGCTTTTGGAGTTTGTCCATGTTGTTGTAGGCATTGATAGTTTGTTCCTTTTTATTACTAAATTATATCTCATTGCAGGAATGTACTACCATCTGTGTATCCATTGGCCAGCTGGACATTATTCACTGTAGTTTTCATTTGCATTTCCTTATTACTGGTGGGATTATCAATAATTTATCTATGTTCTATGTGTCTGTCCAATATTCTTACTCCTTGTCCTATTACAGACTTTCTTATTCATTTGCTTTCTTGATTCTCTCAATTGTATGCCTGTTTTCTATTTTGGTAATTTCTTTTCTCATTCTTTTCTACATTTTACTTTATTTGCATTCAATTTGCTGTTCTATTTCTATAGTTCTACTCCAAACATTTGAGGGTGCTACAGATTTAAAATTTATGCATCATAAATAGCTGTTTATTGACTAACATATAGCAACTGAATTATTATATTTTCTAAAGGATATTTAAAAATATTTATAAAACCATAAAATCATGGTTTTTATATGACTGAAATTTAGCAAAATACAAAGATGCCTAAGTTTATCATCGCACATGACCTGGACATTCTGTTTTGGACCGGTAATTTTTGGAATAGAAATAAAATTAATTCATCCCTCATTTATAAGTATGATACATTTTTTCATAAAAAAAGTTTGCCTTTTCAGCAAAATAATTATTATAATAATATAATTAAAAATTTTATAAAATTAGTTGTCTATTGACAAATTTAAAGAAATATTATGGGTCTTAGATGATTTTAATATCAATTTGGAGAAATTTTGCTCTGCTGAGACTATAGCAAATAGAACAAGCAATTGTCAAATTTATCTAAGGATTTTATATATAACGTTCAAGCATTATAATGAAGTTATATTTAATAGATTATAATTAGAAAACATTACAAAATATTTTAATTTCTTAATGTAAATTGTTATCACACACATTGCAATTTTCCCTATCTCTTCAGACTTTCTAGATCCAAGTAGTAGTGTAAATAATCAGCTTCCCCTTTCCTAGGTTATACACAAAAACTAACTTAAAATAAATCATAAACCTCAATGTAAAAGTTAAAACAATAAAGCACATAGAAAATATGAGTAAATTTTTGTGACCTTGGGTTAGGCAAAGACTTCCTACTTGTGGCACCCAAAGCACAAGCAATAATGAATTATTGATAAACTGGCCTTTAGCAAAGTGAAGACTTTTGTGCTTCAAAGGATACCATCAAGAAAGTGAAACAATAATCACAAAATGGAAGAAAATATTTGCAAATCGTATATGTCCTAAGGGACTAGTATCTAGAATTATATAAAGAACTTTTACAATTCAATAACAGAAAGACAAATAGCCCAATTTTTAAAGTAGACAAAGGCTCTGAATAAACATTTCTCCAAAAAAGATGGACAATAATCACATGAAAAGATGCTCAGCATCATTAGCCATTAGGAAAACACAAATCAAAACTACAGTGAGATACCACATTATATCTACTTATTTGTCTATAATCATAAAGGCAGAAAAATAACAATTGTTGGCAAAAACAAGAAGAAATTGGAACCCTCATATACTGCCAATGAAAACGTAAAATAGTGCAGCCACTTTGTAAAACAGTCTTGCAGTTCCTAAAAGTTTAACATAGAGATGCCAATGACCTAGCAATTCTATTCCTACGATATACCCAAGAGAAATAAAAGAATATGTCCACACAAAAATTTGTACATGATTGTTCATAGAAACACTGTTCATAACAGCCAAAAAGTGAAAACAACTCAAATGTCTATCAATTTATGAATGGATAAATTAAACGTCATTTATCTGTGCAATACAGTATTATCCAGCAATAAAAATGAAGCACTAATACATTTCAAGGATAAAACTTGAAAACAATATGCTAAGTGAAAGAATCAGTCTCAAGCTTTATGTATGTTTCATGTGCAGTATAGGGGAAGGGCACTCCCCCAGGCTCTAAGCTTCAAGGATTCTTGTGGTCATTTTGGCCTTGTAAATCTATTGAAATCTTTGCTCAGTATTTCAGGTCCACAGCGGTTTTGTTTTTCCAGAATCATCAGATGTTTCTATGGAGTTTTCCTTCTTCTCGAAGATGTTTGCCCCTTAATTTATTATGGCCTTGTCATCATTCCAATTATTTTAGTCAGATTTTTTTTCTACTTTTATACAGCTTTTATGAGCAGTGGGAGGATTTGTCTAAAACTGCCCTGAAGGCTGGGTGGGCTGACTCATGCCTGTAATCCCATCACTTTGGGAAGCCAAGGCAGGAGTATTGCCAGATCCCAGCAATTCAAGACCAGCCTGACCAACACAGTGGGACCCCCATCTCTACAAAGAATTAAAAAATAAAAAATTAGTTGGGTGTGGTGCTGCATGCCTGTAGCCCTAGCTACTTGGAAGGCTGAGGCAGGAGGACCATTTGTGCACAGGAGTTCAAGGTTGCAACAAGCCATGATCATGTCACTGCACTCCAGGTAACAGAGGGAACCCTGTCTTTATAAGAAAAATAATTAATTAATTAATTGTTTATCCTGACCACCATTACTGAAAGCCTCTCCTGTGGCATGATCTTTTTTTTTAAAAAAAAGATGAATTTGATTATTTTTGTTATGTCATCAACCTGCTTTCACTGTCCTTAGGATTACTTTAAAAACCTTCCATCTGGTTTATAGTGCCCAGACTGTTTTGTCCCCTGCTCCCAACACAGGCTATCACAGATGCCCTTCCTTACCTGCTACCTTTTAGTGATCCTGGCCTTTTTCCAGGTTCTTCTGGGTGACATATCTCCTCTCAACTCAGAACCTGACCTTGAACCTCTTCAACTTTTCCCCCAACCATTTTGTCAAAATTCTGCTCATTGGTCAAGTGCTACCCAGAGCCCTAAGGCTCATTTTTCATAAATGTCTCATTGGAGATTAAGACATAAACCAGAAATTGTGTTTTTAATTTATACATTTCAGGCTAGTCTCATCCTGTATCACATATTCCCGTGGCTCCTGGGAGCTAAAACATATGTTTACAGCTTCTTAGGGCAGTAATCTTCTCTGCACAGTGGCTCCCAGAGTTTGAAGTTGGGGTGGTGGTAAACCACTGATGGTGTTCATGTAGGGTGTCAAACACGTGCAGTAAGCATTTATCATTTTTTTGATTATGCAACATTCATTTCCCTTCCTGGTGGTACCAGAGTTAGAGTTTCCTTTGGAGAAATGACCTCTCTACCATTGCACACATTCTTGTGGAACTGCAGCTCAAGCACCCTTCTATCACCACTCAAGGAATGGACACATGCTCTAAGCCCATTAGGCTTCCTGCTCTGAATCTTTCAGTCTCCCCTAGACAGCTGCAAACTGTGTGGGGAGGGCTGGAGCATGGAGTTGGTTCACCACGTAACGACCCTGGGAGATGACTCATAGTGATCAGTTCATGTCACCTACTTCATTTCCTCCTAATATTGGTTTTTATTGCTTGCAGCTAAATAAATCAAACAGCAACCGTAGTATTTATTAGCATTCATTCACAAAGTAAGAATACTCATAAATTTACAATTTTCCTTTCAACTATCAGATAGAACCAGTTTTATTATGACATAACTTTAAAACTCTCCCTATACTTGTTAATCTCCCTTTCCAACAACAATAAAAAATAAGGCTTCAAGCTTAGAACTTTGAGTAAACAAAATCGTTTACTGCTAGAATTCAATGAAATTGATTGCATTATATTTCCTTTTACACTGATTTCTATTTATGACTAGTGCTGTTGGTTTTCCATTTATGGTGTGTCATATAAAATGTTTAAAAAGAAACATAAAAATATTTTAAAAATTGAACAGTTGGAGGCTGATATGGGAACAATCAAGAACATGTGAGAATGACTGAATCTTGGAAAACGCTGCTTAAGCAAAGGGATCTGGGCAGTGGCCAGTTTAGTGGTTAGTCTAACCCACTCTTCATCATACTCCCACGACCAAATCTTCCTTCTTTTCCAATATCCCTTTAAAAAAATATCGCAGCCTCTTTTATTAAACCTTGTTCCCTACTATCTAAAATGTATTTTCTGATTATCTTCTTTGGAGTTCTCAGGTTGACTTTGTCTAAGTCCTAAGTATATCAAAGTCCAATTTTGTGATCAGATTCTGCTGTGGTGTGGTTAAAACCAAAAGTCATCAAAAAAGCAAAGACTTCTAAGGCAGTTTATTTATAATGCATAAATTAGTTAGAGTGAAAAATGATTTAAAATGTTTTTGTGTGCATAAGACCACGTTGCCATGCTAGATGAATCCAATCAGCCAGAAATTGCTCAGCTTACAGCCAGGTCATTGTGAAGCCCTCGAGCTTGCTTCAAGACAGGCACTGGACTTTGAATCCAAGGGAGCTTTTGAAATCCAAGTGGCTGTAGGCTCCATCTTTCCTAGTTCCAGAAAGCTCTTCCTAAGGTGGTGGTTCTTTAAGCCCCTTGTATACAGTTTCCCTACATTCCTTCTACTCTCTCACTACTTTTTGGTATATTTTTGTTGGCTCTTGCCTTCCTGCAGTCTTTCTGTTTTTCATTTGTGGTGATGAAATCAATAATTAGACTATAATGTGAATCCAAATGAAAAATGCCTTCTTAAAATTAAAAGAATAAAACCAACACTTTGTTTTCATTTATATTCTTCTGCAGACTTTGGTTGTCATTTATCAGTAAAATTTTATCAGAATATTCAATACTGATAATGCTGCCAATCTTATTTTCAAAGTTGAGGCTTTTCATGTGGGCTGTGGTTGGCACTGCACTTAGCCTGATTTGGATTCTATTTAATCTCTTTGGCTTCAACTGACATTGACAGGCAAAGAAAACCAGCAATCAGCCTGCCATGAATTTGCCATGGAACTACATACTGTTGCAGAAACTACCATATACTTTTGCTGAGGAAAGACAAATTCACAGCAGACAGACTGCAGCAGCCTGGCCCCCATGAGGCATGAGCACAGAATAAGGAAGGTGCCAAGGAGAGGGTATGTATACTTTTCCTGAGATATCCCTTTCACCAGGGCAAAGGCCACTGCATTGCCATCAGTATGGAAAGGAAGGCAGCATGATAGGGTAAAAGTAGCACTTTGAAGAAATGATGAAGACTAGGTTTGAGACCAATCTTTGCTGTAGAATAGTTGTGTGCTTTTGGGTAAGCCACGCAGCCTTCCTGAGCCTCAGTTTCCTTTTCTGCAAATAGGAGTAAAAATTATTGCTATGAAAATTCAGAGAACAACTGTGAAGGTCAAACATAAAAATGTGTATGAGTATTGTCTTATGAAATATAAATGAATATAAAATGGTCTGATTAATCATTATCTTAAATTTCTTAATAATAGGAGTAAACACTTTGCCTTTGAGTTGGGCAGGAAACTATTAGCATTCAAACAGTGTAAGCATGAAAATAAATTTAAATGGTATCTAAATCTCAGAGGAACTTTTTGTGCTTTCATTTTCAAATAAGCTTTCTTCATGATGGATCATTATTGAAGAGTTTCTCAGCAAGGGAAAAAAGTTATCCATGGGAGAGGTTGAAATGGAATAAGCTGATTTTAACATGCAAAATGGCTATTTCTGATTCTACATGTGGTTATAAAGACTCTGTTTTCCCTTCTCTAGCCACCCACCGTATATTCTTCTTCCCAGAGAGATCCATTTACTTTCCGTGTTTCAATAATACTGCCTGTTTTCTGAGGAGTTTTATGATGTTGCGAGAGTGATGTACAAAATCAATTGAGATATTTATGAAATCTAGACATGGCTACTAATAAAATGAGACAATAAATAGGCAACCTTAGAAAAATAGGATATATACTATTCCCGAAAGGTAAAGACTGCAGCACACTCAGTCCGTAGGGCAGATGGGAACAGAATCAGATAAGAAAACAAAACAAAACAACACCAAGTGTATATAATAAGTTGGTGAGAGTGCCTGCAGTAGTCATGAGATGAACTACAAAAATGTACTACCATTTTAAAAATGTTACTTAAATTAAGTTGATGTTAAAGTAAATTTTTGCAATGCGATGTGTGTGTGTGTGTGTGTGTGTGTGTGTGTGTGTGTGTGTGTGTGAATGCAATGGTTCTATTCCATCATTAATGCGGTATACATTTTTATTTTGTCTTTATCTCAGTTGTAGTGATATTCTGGTTTGGGTGATTCTAGCACACTAAGAAAATACTCAAAAAACAGACCTCCCAAACCATGTGATAGTTCATAAACAGTATTGGCTTCAATTTACTTTGTTTGATCTTAATATTTTTATAACAGCTTTCATTGGTTACCAGTTCTATCATTTTTTATTCAAACTTCCTATATCCTAATGCTTTAAAAACATATCTTATAAACAGAATTTGGCTTTTAAAAACAAAAATCTAATCCGGTAATCTTAGTCTTATAATTGGAGCATTTAATCCATTTACATTTAATGTAATTACTAATAAATTTGTGGAAAATGTTTATATTTTAAAATAACAATAGATTCACAGAAAAATACAAAGATAGTACAGAAAGAGCTCCTGTACTCTTCACGCAATTTGTGTCTTATATAATTGTAGTCTAATACCAAAATCAAAGATTTGACATTGGCACAATGTGTGTGCATAGTATGTAACTTCCACATATGTGTATATTTGTGTAACCACTGCTACAACCAAAATAAAAAACTATTCCATCATCACAAAGATTTCCCTCATGCTACCCCTTCATAATCTCACCCTACCATCCCTAACCCATGACAACCACTAATCTGTTTTCCATCTTTATAATTTTGTCATTCTGAGATTGAAGTGAAATTATACAGTATACAATCTTCTAAGATTGGTTTTCTTCTATCAGCATTTTTTGTTGTTTTCAGTTTGGGGTATTACAAACAAAATTGCTATGAACAATCATGTGTAGTAGTTTGTGGACATATATTTTCATTTATCTGGGATAAATGCCCAACAATGCAATTGCTGGTTTGAATAGTAAATGTATGCTTAATTTTTTACAAACTGCCAAACTTTTTCAGAGTGGCTTTCCCAGATTACATTTCCATGTGTAGGAAATTTTATTTCTCTGTATACTAGCCAACATTTGATATTGTTACTATTTTTAAAGTTTTTATTTCATGGTGGCAAGAACATTTAATGTAAGCTCTACCATCTTAACACCTTTTTAAGTGGACAATGTACTGTTGTTTTCTATAATGTTGTACAATAGATCTCTAGAACTTATTCAGGTTTCATAATTAAAGCTTTATGCCCATTGATTAGCAATTTCACACTTTGCTCATCACCCAGGCCTTGGTAATCATTCTTCTACACACTGACTCTATGAGTTTCATTATTTTAGGTATCTCATATAAGTAGAATTATGCAGTATTTGTCCTTCTGTGACTGGCTTATTATGTTTAGCAAAATGTCGGCAAGGTTCATTTATGTTGTCACATTGAAGGATTTCTTTCTATTTTAAGACTGAATATTATTCCATTGTATGTATATATCACATTTTTCTTTAGTCATTCATCCATCAATGAATATTTAGGTGGTTTCTAATCTTGGCTATTTTGAATACTGCTTCAGTGAACTTTGGGGTGCTAGTATCTCTTTGAAATTCTGATTTCATTCCTTCAGATAAATATCCAGAACTAGGATTGCTGGATCATATGGTAGCACTATATTTAACACTTTGAGGAACTTCCATACTGTTTTCCATAGTGCCTCACTATTTTGCATTTCCAGTAAAAGTGTACAAGTGTTCCAATTTCTCCACATTCTCACCATATTTTTTTTTTTTTTTTGATAATGGTCATCCTAACAGGTATGAAATGCTATCTACTTTTAGTTTTGATTTGCGTTTCCCTGATTATTAGTGATGTTGAGCATCTTTTCATGTATTTGATGGCCATTAGTATGTCTTTTTTATTTTATTTTATTTTATTTTTTAGAAGAAGTTTCACTCTGTTGCCCAGGCTGGAGTGCAGTGGCACAGTCATGGCTCACTGCAACTTCTGCCTCTGGATTCAAGAGATTCTCCTGCCTCAGCCTCAAGAGTAGCTGGAAATACAGGTACATGCCACCATATCCGGCCAATTTTTGTATTTTTAGTAGAGATAGGGTTTTGTCATATTGGCCAGGCTGGTCTCCTAACCTTGTGATCTGCCCACCTTGGCCTCCCAAAGTGGTGGGATTACAGGCATGAGCTACCATGCCCAGCCATATGTCTTTTATGGAGAAATTTCTATTTCAGCTTTTAGCCCATTTAAAAAATGGCGTTATTAGCATTTTACTACTGTTTTTTATTTTAGCAATACTAATAGGTATTATTATGCTCCAGATGGGTAGATTGCAAAGATTTTCTCCCATTCTGTAGGTTGCCTGTTCACTCTGATGATAGTTTCTTTTGCTATGCAGAAGCTCTTTAGTTTAATCAGATCCCATTTGTCATTTTTGGCTTTTGTTTTCATTGCTTTTAGTGTTTTAGTCATGAAGTCTTTGCCCATGCCTATGTCCTGAATGGTATTGCCTAGGTTTTCTTCTAGGATTTTTATGGTTTTAGGTTTTATGTTTAACTCTTTAGTCCATCTTGAGTTAATTTTTATATAAGGTGTAAGGAAGGGGTCCAGTTTCAGTTTTCTGCATATGACTAGCCAGTTTTCCCAGTACCATTTATTAAATAGGGAATCCTTTCCCCAATTTCTTGTTTTTGTCAGGTTTGTCAAAGATCCGATGGTTGTAGATGTGTGGTGTTATTTCTAAGGCCTGTGTTCTGTTCCATTGGTCTATATATCTGTTTTGGTATCAGTATCATGCTGTTTTGGTTACTATGGCCTTGTAGTATAGTTTGAAGCCAGGTAGCATGATGCCTCCAGCTTTGTTCTTTTTGCTTAGGATTGTCTTGGCTATGCGTGCTCTTTTTTGGTTCCAGATGAAATTTAAAGTAGTTTTTTCCAATTCTGTGAAGAAAGTCAGTGGTAGCTTGATGAGGATAGCATTGAATTTATAAATTACTTTGAGCAGTATGGCCATTTTCATGGTATTAATTCTTTCTATCTATGAGCATGAAATATTTTTTTCCATTTGTTTGTGTCCTCTCTTATTTCCTTGAGCAGTGGTTTGTAGCTTTCCTTGAAGAGGTCCTTCACATCCCTTGTAAGCTGTATTCCTAGGGATTTTATTCTCTTTGAAGCAGTTGTGAATGGGAGTTCACTCATGATTTGGCTGTTTGTCTGTTATTGGTGTATAGGAAAGCTTGTGATTTTTGCACATTGATTTTGTTTCCTGAGACTTTGCTGAAGTTGCTTATCAGCTTAAGGAGATTTTTGGGCTGAGATGATGGGGTTTTCGAACTATACAATCATGTCATCTGCAAACAGAGACAATTTGACTTCCTCTCTTTGTATTTGAATATCCATTATTTCTTTCTCTTGCCTGACTGCTCTGGCCAGAATTTCCAATACTATGTTGAATAGGAGTGGTGAGAGAGGGCATCCTTGTCTTGTGCTGGTTTTCAAAGGGAATGCTTCCAGTTTTTGCCCATTCAGTATGATATTGGCTGTGGGTTTGTCATAAATAGCTCTTATTATATTGAGATGTGTTCCATCAATATCTTGTTTATTGATAGTTTTTAGCATGCAGGGCTATTGAACTTTGTCAAAAGCCTTTTCTGCATCTGTAAAAGTCTTAATATATATTATTTCTATTTGATTTCTCCCAACTTAGATGTTGTATTATTCCATTCTTACACTGCTATAAAGATACTACCTGAGTCTGGGTAATTTATAAACAAAAGAGGTTTAATTGACTCACAGTTCTGCATGGCTGGGGAGGCCTCAGGAAACTTACAATCATGATGAAAGGCAAAAGGGGAAGCAGGCACCTCTTCACAAGGCAGCTGGAGAAACAAAGAGAAAAGCTCAGGGGAACTGCCATGTATAAAACCATCAGATCTCATGAAAACTCCCTCACTATCACAATAACAGCATAGGGGAAACTGTCCTCATGATCCAATTGCCTCCCATCAGGTCTCTTTCTCAACAACTGGGGATTACAATTCAAAAAAGGCTTTGGGTGGGGACACAAAACCTAACCATATCATGTGACATGGTTTCATTTATTTTTAAATCTGTCATGTATAAATATTAAATTACAGACTTTATTATTATTTTGTATAGAGAGTATTAATTTATTGAATGATATATTTGTCATTTTTGTTGCTCTTGGAAGCACCTCTGAGCTTCCAGATAGAGTCATTTTTCTTCTGCTTAAAGTATACTTTTTAATATTTATATCATTGTGGGCCTGCAGATGAAGAAGCACCTTAATGTTTTCACTTTACCCTCTTTTTTTAAGCATTATTCCCACTAATTATCAGTTTATGGGTTGAGAGTTATTTTCTTTCAACACTTTAAAGGTATAATTCCTCTTGGCTGCATTGTTTAAGTAGATCAGCTCTCAGCCTTGTTGTTCCTTTACATTTACTTTGTCTTTTTAGCACTAACAATAACAACAATCCTGCCCTAGACAATTTACATTTTTTCTTTGCCTTTTTATTCAATAATTTTATAATTACTTATCTAGATATGCCTTCTTTTTATTTATGGTGCATTGGGTTTTCAGGGTTTGTGGATGAGGGTTCGTGTCTTTCATCAGCTTTTTGAAAATTCTTAGCCATTCTCTTTATAAATATTTATTTTCATGTTTTCTCTCTCCTTTTCTTCTAAGATTTCAATTACAAATATTTTACTTTCTCATTGTGTACTCTGTTATTCTCTTTTCTCTATATTCCGTTCCTTTAGTCTCTCTATTCATTCTGAATATTTTCTTCTGACCTGTATTTCATTTTACCAATTCTTTCTGTAGGTGCATCTAATCTGCTACTACACTCATGTATTGAGTTCCTAATTTGGATTACTGTATTTTTAAAATTTAAAACTTCACTATTGTTTCCTTGTAAAGTTTCTTATTTTTTACTTTTCCCATAATTCTGCATATTGTCTCTTATTTCCTTGAGCAATAGAAAGCATAGTGATGCTAAGGTCTGTATCTGATAACACCAACATCTGGAAACCTGAAGATCTGCTTATATCGTTCTGTGTTCCAGTTAGTTCCTATTCATGTTATCTTGTCTCTTTGTATTCGTGTCTCTTCCCTTGCCTCATATTTCCATGAATGCTTTATTATCAGCCAGAAATTGTATTTGTAATATTGTTTGTGAAAGTAAACTTAGGAGTAATATGGTGTTATCATTCGTAAGGGAGTATTTTTATTTATTTCTGCCACATGCCTGTGAGCACGTGCAAATTAAAATCATCTCAATTTAAGTATAGGAATTAAGAGAATTCTAAGATAAGCTGCAGTTTCTGTGAGAATCTGTTTACTTTTAGTTTATCCTTTCTCCTAGGGTGCAGCCCTTCAGGGATTTCAAACCTGAAAAAAGCAAGGACTACCTGGATTTGCCCCTCAACAGAACTTGAGCTCCAACTTCTATACTCTTAGCCTCTTAAATCTATCAATCAGTTCAGCCTCCTACTTGCCTATCTGAATCAGCAAAGGTGGTGCTAAAAAGTGGCCTTTATTCACCACCTTCTGTTGTCCTTCTTCTCTTTTTTTTTTTTTTTTTTTTTTTTTGAGATGGATTTTCACTCTTGTTGCCCAGGCTGGAGTGCGATAGCGTGATCTTGACTCACCACAACCTCTGCCTCCCAGGTTCAAGCAATTCTCCTGCCTCAGTCTCCCGAGTAGCTGGGATTACAGGCATGCGCTACCACACCAGGCTAATTTTGTATTTTTAGTAGAGATGGGGTTTCTCCATGTTGGTCAGGCTGGCCCCAAACTCCCGACCTCAGGTGATCCACCCACCTTGGCCTCCCAAAGTGCTGGGATTACAAGCGTGAGTCACCACCCCTGGCCATCCTCCTCCATTTTTAACCTCCTTACCTAGTAGGCTCATTGTCTATCTTACTCCTAGAACTTCTAAGACGCTGACATTTTTCTCCCTTTACCAACTGTAATTCACTTCTATCTTAATACTGCTAATGAATGTTTAAAGAGTCTCAACTTCCCTTTCCTCATATTTCCATAGCGGACTTTCTATGCTTTCCTCTGACCTCTGTTCCCAATCTTTTCCATATTTCCCTGTGGAAGAATGAGTTGAAGTGATGTGAGTTTTAAGGAAGGCTTTGTGGGCTTTGATCTCTTATAGGGATGGGCTATGTGTACAGAGAAGGCACTCTGTCCTGCTCTCAACCGTGTGGATTGCCCCCATTCCTACAAGAGGAATGCCTATAGTTCTGAGTGCTAGACTGAATCCATTATGGAAAGTACAGAAAATATTAGATGTCCACTTTGCTACATATTAAATTGTATTATCTGATGCAATCTTTATTAATAATGAAAGTAATTTTATATTCTTCTTTTGTTTGGCTTCTGTCTTAGTTTTCCAAACTCAGGAGAAAAAAAGGATGTTATTTATCGATTTCCTAAAAGCCCCAAGTACCCATTCATCAAAAACTTTACTCTTATTATTGCATATTTTACGGAGGAAGCTTTTCATCCTCCTGTTCTTGGGTGTCATCATCCTAAGGTCAGGCCTACAGCTTGGAGAAATAATAGTGATGCATCCAGTTAAATACATTTTTCTTCCCCATTCCATACTCCATTTATAGGCTGGGATTAATGACATGTTTAGAGTCAAAGTAAACTGAAAACATAACCTTGATGTCACAAGTGGAAACAAAGACTTGTTACAGGTCAAGATCTGAAGAAATTTTTCCAGCAACACAGAGATATAACATCATGGATTAGAGCAAATCAACTGAACAACCTGTATATTCTAACCACAGCTATGATATCAAAGTTTACCTTCCCTATAAAAAGTAACTGATATGGTTTGTAATTATGTCCCCTCCCAAATCTCATGTTGAATAATAATCCCCATTGTTGGAGGGGGGACCTGGTGGGAGGTGATTGGACCACAGGGCTGGACTTTCCCCTTGTTTTTCCCATGACAGTGAGTGAGTCCTCCTGAGATCTGGTTGTTGCAAAATGTGTAGCATCTCTCCTTTCTCTCTATTCTTCCTGCTCCAGTCAGGTAGGACATGCTGGCTTCCATTTTGCCTTCTGCCATGATTGTTAGTTTCCTGAGGCCTCCCCAGCCACACTTCCTGTACAGCCTGTGGAACTGTTTGCCAATTAAACCTCATTTCTTTGTAAATTACCTAAAATCAGGTAGTTCTTTATAGCAATGTGGGAATGGACTAATACAGTAACCAAATTATTAAGTGCCGCTTACCTTTTTATAGTTTGTGCATTTTTAAAATAAAATACTACAGAGCCACCAATTAAGACCTGATGTCATCTAAGCCAAGAGAAAAAGTTTTCCTAATCCAGCTAGAACAAAGGAGCCTGAACAGTATGAACAAAAGTATGGCCTTGGTCTCCAAACCCACAAACTGTGTTTGTATATACATAACCACAGATAAGGCTCCTTTTATCTTAAAATATTTCCATGAGCTTTCATTTTTCTTTTTTCTTTTTTTCTGAGAACTTCTCATTATTTGCAGCTATTTCTAGGCCACAGCAGCACTCCAGTAGAGTGTTTTGGCAACAGACCCTGTTGTGGTCAGCAGCTCCTCTGCAGCTGGGATTTCTTAAAAGAAGTGAGTAGCATTTGCCTTGTAGTGCTCCAGCAACAAAACAAGGAAAACTTCCATGGGAATCAGATAATCACAGAGCCTTTCCTCTCTCTCCCCTTCCCTTCCCTCATGTGATTAAAGAGATCAGAGCCACTGGTGCACATTTCAGTAAGCATGCCACTCACAGAGGCTAATGTAGGAACATAGTCCTAACTACCAGGCCCTGAAACACATTGTGGAGAACTCCATCAACTAAAGTGATTGTGGGACTCATAACCTTGATGTCACAAGTGGAAAGAAAGACTTGTTACAGGTCAAGATTGTATCACTCTAAAGTAGAGACATGCTTCCGGGTGGATATATACAGGTTTGTGCATTTGGTGTGGAGTGAGTCAGTCAAAGAATTTACCCCAAAACAACAAGGCTATACATTGAACATCTAGGTTTGTCTTAACGACAGCCAACAACACAAAGTAAAACTAAACAACAACAAAATACCAAGCACACAATATTTTCTGGCTAAGCAGAAATTCATGGGCAAAATCAAAGACAAAGAGACTTACAAAGTGAAAGTCAAAACTGACATCTTAAAATGTGCAAGTCCTATTTGGCTCATCCAACTTGAACAAAGCCACTGTCTGGATATCAATCTAAATATCTAGAACATGTTTTGATACTTATAAAAACGGGATTATGAAAATATACCACTGACTAAAATCGAACCTAATATACCAAGATGTTGCCATTTTCTAATAACCTTCAAACAACAAAACAACCAAAGAAATGTCATTGAGTCACCATAATTTTAAATAAGTATCATTTTAGAATCATTGGGATGGAAACAACTGTGAAAAATCCCTTTGAAATCTTATAAACAGCCCTCACTGAAGCCTGAAAGATCAGTTGTGGACTTTTTGTTTCTTAACAAAGTAATATTTTATTAACAATATTTTTATGTGATCCTAAAAAACTTTCTCAATGTTGACTCCTCTCTGCAAACATCTGCTTTCACTTTGCAGAACTAGTCACATTTCCATTACTAGTGCTCACCCATGAGGGGCAGACACTTTACTTTTGATGAGCGACAGTTTCAACACCCACATTAGGCAAAAGGGCATTTCTCACGAGAAAAACAGGCTGCTTGTTTGACAAAGGGCTATTTGTGAGGTCACCTTTTGTTTAATGATCCCATCGCAAGGCAGATGTTGGAGAGGGAAGTTTGAGAATTCTTTTAAACCAGATGCACTTTGGGTTACTTCCTCTGCTTGATTCCAACACAGCTGAACAGAATAAAACAAAAGAGGAAATGGGGACACCCAAACTGAACATTTTGACTACCTTCAGCAATAGCCTTTAGAAACCCTCTCAGGATCCTGTGACAGCACAGAGGTGTGTCATCTTCTTATAGAATTTTGCTCCAAAAGCAGGATTTATACAATTTCTAAATGCAATTAACACGGAAACACAGCTAGCATACATAGCAATAACTCAGGCAAAAAGGTAACACTCAAGCAAAATTCTTCCTGGAATTAAAATCCTGTAATTAAGTCAACCAACTTTTCTTTTAACTAACTAAATAAACAACAGCAAGACACAGTAAGCTTTGACTCAGAGAAAGAGTTTCTGGGTTGACTCTCAGAAGCTTCGTGTTTCAATTCCAGCTCTGTAAGACTTTGGGTGATCTTTCTAAATTTACTTGATTCCTCTTAATCTTAGTATTATCATGCATTTAATGAAGAGCATTTTACTTGATGACACTTATTAATAAGTTTCTGGACATCTGTGTCCAGTGTCGTATGAACAAATGAAATACATTCATATTTAACTTACTATTTTTACTCATTTCTTACCAATAGTCCCTCTTTCTTCAGTAATCCTTACCTCAGTTTAAAATGCCACCAGCAGCCCTGTTTCCATAGCCAGAAATCTGCTAGTCATCTCCTTTTCTATTTTCAGTAATACAGTGCTTCTTTAAGTGGTTCTGTATAGTTTCTATATTTTACACACACACACACACACACACACATATATATATTGCAGAAACCTAGACCTATAAGTTTAGTACCTGAATCTCTTGCTGATTCATGCATTTCTATCAATCTTCTCAGTCAGATATTTAGCTCAGATCTGTCCTCTTATCCAAGCATTTCCAAGAGCCCCCTAGCTACTCTTCTGGTATCATGTTACACCCTACAATCCAGCTCTTCAAAGTCACCTGACTTCTTTTTAAAAGGTGCTTACTATATATACATCTCTCTCTCTCTTGCTCAACATTCTTCAGTTATTCCCTAGTGAACACAGAATAAAGTCTAGCTCTTTAGCATGTTACTCAGGCTCCTTCAGTGCCAGTCCTCACGAATTCTTCACCCATCCTGCAGAAGCTCCCAGTTTTCAATATTCTCCTAAATGCTGTGGAACCTCTGTCTATGCAGGATTCTAAAGATGAGGAAAATCAGTCCCTTAAGACTCAGCTTAAGCATTGCCGCTTGTGCCTTTACTGTTAGTTTGCCCCTCTGTTCTTAAAAGTTTATTCCTGGCATTGCTCTTGAGGGAAGGAAGTTTGGCAGGGCCAAGAGTCCTAAATGTTAGACCTTTCTCTCTGAACACTAACAACATTAAACTCCATTCAAGAAGGAGAAAAAGAAGCCAGCATCTAGAAACAATGTTGATAACCACAGTTCCTTAACTTGGGCTTGTTAAAAGACTTTATCTCCTTGAGTATACTGAAACACATTTTTAGTTTATCTCCTATTATCAAGAAAGAAATATTAAAACTTCATTGTTGAGGATTACTCTGAATATGACAGTGCTCAAGACGATCAGGTCTTGAGATCTAGAAATTAGTGTAAGTACTGAGTGCTAGGGAAAAAAATTATACTCTTCAAACTACATCCGTGGAAGAGTTAGTGATGTCATAATTCATGTCAGGGGAGCCATGGGGAACATCTCTGAGGATCTAGAAACTATAGGATGGATACTTATAAAAGATAAGGGAAGTATAGTGCATAAGTTGCTGTGAGGTGGAGAAAAAGTTCTTACTTTTCCTGAGCCTCAACTTTCTGGAAATATAGAAACACATTTAGATAATGAGTTATGAAGTGAAGGAGAGGATGACTCAGCAGCAATGTGCCAGTTCCATAGTGACTTCTCCACCAAGCTGGAGAAGGATTTGTAGCAATGGTTCCAGTACTAACTGTGTACATCTATAGGATGAAGGTAAGCAGGGCGGCTATACTTCTAGTTATCTAGTTTGCTTAGGACAGTTCTAGGTTATGCCTGTTGTTTCAATAGATGTTTTAAAAATTCCCATTTATATTTTTTAAATGTCCAAATTTAGATAATAAGTTATATAACTGTAGTATGAATTTTTATTTTTTCCCTGAAAATTAGTAGAAATTATGTATGCTTCTGGGTTTTGGTAAATGTGTTGACTATGGAGAAGGGCAGGAGTTTGAGTTGGACTAGACAATGTTTCCTCCTTTTAAATCTCCCTTAAAAACATGTTTCTTCATTATGATTCTCAATCTTTTAGCATAATTTAAAAATTCATGTAGCCCTTTAAAAATAACTTTCAGGTGATATTTACTTGGACTTAAATGTTCAGATTTCAGTGAGATCCTATTGAATTAAATTTACAGGTTGCAGTGGGGAAAGGCTACCAGCAATCCTTTTTGCCTATCCCTCAGGGGACTTAGGAAGGACAGAGAAGAGACAAAAATCAATGTAACATTCAAACAACACTGCAATCGTGCTATAGCCATCTCAATGTGATAAGTAGCCAGTGTTTTTTTCCACCAAAGAATATCATTCTTATTAAACTCCCCCAATGAAAGTGTGCTTGCTAAGGGAATTCCACAAAATACATACATAATTTTACCATCTGCAGAGGTGATAGCACTTCGTTAGGAAAGCCAAGAATATTAGAAGATGTTTTCAAAGCAGCACCTCAGGTAAGAGATCCCCTCCCCACCTTTGTTGCTACTAATGGTTCTGCAACTCATTTTATGCTCATTGCATCACAGAATTTCCCCTAGAGAATATGGAATTCGAATCGGATGAACAGATGTTCACAAATTAAAATACTCTATGTGTATACCTACAGCAATCATGGAAGGGTAGGTGGAGAGGAGACAGCATAAAAGAAGAAACAGACAAGACATTTGGAAACGATTGAATTCTTGTTTCTCTTTTCTCTGATCACTTCTTATCTCTATGAACTGCTCTCCTCCTTTCTGCCATCTTGTTGCCCATCATCACATTATTTTTCTCACAACCTCTCAGTTTCCATTGACAGAGAGTTTTTCTCTCTGAGCAGTCACAATTGAGTAGTGGGAGACATGTGTTTTTAGATGCCAAAAGTCACCCTCTGTCTTTCTCCCTTTCTTTGTAATCATAGAATTGGGTTTTAGTATTTTGACTGGGAAACATAGCTTGCAAATAACTGAATTTGCATTTTTAGGCTATAATTCAGCAGGCAGAGAAATTAGCTTTTTCCTGGACAGGAGGGTTTATACAACGTTGGTCTCTAGTTGCTTCTCCTTTGCAGTTTATTCTCTCCACAGATCACAGTCTTTGACCCAGGCTTGTTAGTTGAGGATCATTCAGGTTCACCTTCACCCAATCCTAAATCTCAATCATTTTTTCCCAATCTTGACTCCAATCAAAATGTACTCCTTCTACTCCTGCATCCCACCAAGCATCTAATTTCCTCTAGGAAACAGTCCAAGCCATTTGTGCTAATGTGCCTGACAAGGACATGCATTTAGAGCTCATTATTTCATGTTTCTAAAAAGCTTTCCTTCATAGAAATTAATCCTTCCTAAGTGAAAAATATTGCCAAGATCTCATTGAGCATTGCCTTTGAGGATTTTCTTTGCCTGTGTATTAGAATAGATGTCAGTGGCTCATGAAAAACAGCCACAGCTCACCAATAAACATTTTAATGAATATACTTACTTCTTCCCATCCTCCTGCTCCAGTTGAATTTTTTTAAAATGCATCCGATTTTTATTAAACAATGATGATTTGTAATTTTTACCGTGGGGCTTAGAGAGGAATTATAAAACCCCATCATTCTTCACATCGCATTATTTTACTCATTAAACAATGTTTTAAAATCTCCCAGATTTATTTTTTCTACTAAGGTTACAACAAATCAGTGTTCATCTCTAGAGGGCCATTCCTCATCTGCTTTATCTGTTTTTGAGAACCTCGATGGTAGATTTGCCTGTGTGACCACATGAGGTAAGGTCAATCAAGCTCATCTTGTCAAACTTGTCATAACCCTGGGATTTCACACACAGAACTTCCCCTCCTGCATTCTTAGCAATGCCACACAACAGGGGGATTTTAGAATTCAATATGCAAGCTTATATTATCTGCAGTGAGTAGTGTTTCAACAAAATTTCCAGCATTTTGAAATTGTGTAACATAAAAAATAAACAGAAGAAGAAAATAATGTCTCATTTCACCTATCTCCATGTAGAAAATTCATAGCAAAAAAAAAGAAAAAAAAAATGTTTAACCATGGTAGGGGCTTAAGGGCAGGGGGATGGTCTGAGCATAAAAATCACATTTGCTTCAGCCCTCCAGAAAACATCTTTGTTTACCATTGTCGTGTTGCGAAGGAAACACTGGCTACTTAGGACATCACGTTGAGATGGCTGTCACAGCACGGTTGCACTGTTGTTTAAATGTTACACTGATTCTTGTCTCTTCTTTGTCCTTCCTAAGTTCCCCAAGGGACAGGCATAAAGGATCACTGGTAGCCAAAGAGTGTAAAAGAGAGAAACTAGATAGTAGTCCATATTTAGCTACATTTGGATTATTATCTTATTTTTAGACCAATCATGGCAAATGTGCTTTGGGGTTCATAGTGGCAGTATTCACACATCTATGCCCTAACCTCCTCACCTGCCATCTCTTTCCCAAAACTCTCAAACAGAAATGGTAGATTTTGGTTTCATCAGAAGACAAAAAGGAAGCATCCTGAACCTATTCCTGGAGCATCTCGGGTCTTTAGGCCATAGCCTTACACTCAGCTGTGTTAACA
Organism: Piliocolobus tephrosceles; assembly: GCF_002776525.5. Lineage (NCBI taxonomy): Eukaryota > Metazoa > Chordata > Mammalia > Primates > Cercopithecidae > Piliocolobus > Piliocolobus tephrosceles. Next base: position 35,548,755 of record NC_045444.1, on the reverse strand, counting down.
TCAACTTGTTTCTTTCCATTTCCAGCCAGCCCTGACTCCCTGTGACCATGGAAACCCATGAATAATAGAATGTGACCCTCCCGATATATATTACTGTCCCCTGCCAGCTTCCCTACAATGTTTCCTGAGAAAAACTTTCGGCCCACTACCCTGAAAATGTAGGAAGGATTTCAGTCAGCTGTTAGAAAGAAGTACACAAGTGGGGTGGAGCAAGATGGCCGAATAGGAACAGCTCCAGTCTCCATCTCCCAGCGCGAGCGACACAGAAGACCGGTGATTTCTGCATTTTCAACTGAGGTACTGGGGTCATCTCACTCAGGAGTGCCGGACAATCGGTGCTGGTCAGCTGCTGCAGCCTCACCAGCGAGAGCTGAAGCAGGGCGAGGCATCGCCTCACCTGGGAAGCGCAAGGGGGAAGGGAGTCCCTTTTCCTAGCCAGGGGAACTGAGACACACAACACCTGGAAAATCGGGTAACTCCCACCCCAATACTGCACTGTAAGCACACCGGCACACCAGGAGAATATATCCCACCCCTGGCCGGGAGGGTCCCATGCCACGGAGCCTCCCTCCCTGCTATAACAGCAGTCTGCGGCAATCTAACCGCAAGACAGCAGCGAGGCTGGGGGAGGGGTGCCCACCATTACTGAGGCTTAAGTAGGTAAACAAAGCCGCTGGGAAGCTTGAACTGGGTGGAGCTCACAGTAGCTCAAGGAAACCTGCCTGTCTCTATAGACTCTGCCTCTGGGGACAGGACACAACTAAAAACTAACAGGGGAAGCAGCAGAGGCCTGGGCAGACGCGAACGACTCTGTCTGACAGCTTTGAAGAGAGCAGTGGATCTCC
>NC_045444.1:35492352-35547900 GCF_002776525.5 Piliocolobus tephrosceles | reverse complement strand
AAAATGTGGCACATATACACCATGGAATACTATGCAGCCATAAAAAACGATGAGTTTGCGTCCTTTGTAGAGACATGGATGCAGCTGGAAACCATCATTCTTAGCAAATTATCACAAGAAGAGAAAACCAAACACCGCATGTTCTCACTCATAGGTGGGAACTGAACAATGAGCTCACTTGGACTCGGGAAGGGGAACATCACACACTGGGGCCTATCATGGGGAGGGGGGAGGGGGGAGGGATTGCATTGGGGAGTTATACCTGATATAAATGATGAATTGATGGGTGCTGACGAGTTGATGGGTGCAGCACACCAACATGGCACATGTATACATATGTAACCTGCACGTTATGCACATGTACCCTAGAACTTAAAGTATAATAAAAAAAAAAAAAAAAAGAAAGTCAAATCGGATTTACTATTTGGTTGCTTTTTAATGACCTTCCATTTTTTCTTTAAGAGAGTTTATTCCTAAATGTTGTCACATGGGGAATTCCAGAACTCTGTACACATGCATCAGTTTTGGCCATTTTCTATTGAAGAAAGTAGAGGAAGACTTTTTGATCTGAAAAAACGATCCCTTGAATTTGACGAAAGCAAGAAAATTATTTCACAATTACATATGGCTTTGATTAGTCATAGTTCTTTAAACTTAACAATGTCTTGTCATTCCTACAACTTGATAAGTTGGCAAACTAGGTATATTTATCATTGGTTTAAAGTAAGGAAACTGAGGCCTAAACTATCATTGCACTATAATAATAATAATAAAAAAAAAAAGCATAGGGCTTAGAGTCAAAACCTTGGGCCCCCATCCCACTCAACTCCCCAAGAACCATGTGTCCCTTATCTAAAAATCGAAGTGAGAACCTTGACTAACTTACTTCACTGAGATGTTGTAAAGATCAAATGAGATGAATATGAGCATGCTCCGAAAACTCCATAAAACACTTTATTAAAAGGAAAAAAGACCTCTCTAGATTCCTCCTCTATGGGCAGGGAATCTCTGAAAGAAAGACAGCAGCCCCAATCAGAGGCTTATAGATAAAACTCCCATCGCCCTGGGACAGAGCACCTGGGGGAAGGGGCAGCTGTGGGAACAGCTTCAGCAGACTTAAACGTTCCTGCCTGCTGGCTCTGAAGACAGCCTCAGATCTCCCAGTACAGTGTTCTAGCTCTGCTAAGGGACAGACTGCCTCCTTAGGTGGGTCACTGACCCCAGTGCCTCCGGACTGGGAGACATCTCCCAGCAGGGGTCAGCAGATATCTCATATAGGAGGGCTCTGGCTGGCATCTGGTGGGTGCCCCTCTGGGACAAAGCTTCCAGAGGAAGAAACAAGCAGCAATCTTTGTTGTTCAGCAGCCTCCACTGGTGACACCCATGCAAGCAGGGTCTGGAGAGGACTACCAGCTAACTCCAGCAGACCTGCAGCAGAGCGGCCTGTTAGAAGAAAACTAACAAAGAGAAAGGAATAGTATTAACATCAACAAAAAGGACGTCCACAGAAACCCCATCCAAAGGTCACCAACAACAAAGACCAAAGGTAGATAAATCCATGAAGATGAGGAAAAACCAGTGCAAAAAGGCTGAAAATTCCAAAACCCAGAAACCTCTTTTCCTCAAAAAGATCACAACTCCTCACCAGCAAGGGAACAAAACTGGATGGAGAATGAGTTTGACGAACTGACAGAAGTAGACTTCAGAAGGTGGGTAGTAACAAACTGCTCTGAGCTAAAGGAGCATGTTCTAACCCAGTGCGAGGAAACTAAGAACCTTGAAACAGGTTAGAGGAATTGCTAATTAGAATAACCAGTTTAGAGGATAACATAAATAACCTGATGGAGCTGAAAAACACAGCACAAGAACTTCATGAAGCATACACAAGTCATCAGATTCATCAAGGTTGAAATGAAGGAAGTATGTTAAGGGCAGCCAGAGAAAAAGATTGGGTTATCCACAAAGGGGAGCCCTTCAGGCTAACAGCAGATCTTTCTGCAGAAACCCTACAAGCCAGAAGAGAGTAGGGGCCAATATTCAACATTCTTAAAGAAAAGAATTTTCAACCCAGAATTTCATATCCAGCGAAACTAAGCTTCATAAGCAGAAGGAGAAATAAAATCCTTTACAAACAAGCAAATGCTGACAGATTTTATCACCGCCAAGCCTAACTTACAAGAGCTCCTGAAGGAAGCACTAAATATAGAAAGGAAAAACTAGCACCAGCCACAGCAAAAACATACCAAATTGTAAAGACCATCAACACTATGTAGAAACTGCATCGATTAATGGACAAAATAACCAGCTAGAATCATAATGACAGGATCAAATTCACATATAACAATATTAACCTTAAATGTAAACAGACTAAATGCCCCAATTAAAAGACACAGATGGGAGAATTGGATAAAGAGTCAAGATCCATCAGTGTGCTGTATTCAGGAGACCCATCTCATGTGCAAAGATGCACATAGGTTCAAAATAAAGGGATGGAGGAATATTTACTAAGCAAACAGAAAGCAAATAAAGCAGGGGTTGCAATCCCAGTCTCTGATAAAACAGACTTGAGGCAGGGCATGGTGGCTCACGGCTATAATCCCAGCACTTTGGGAGGCCAAGGCAGGCAGATCACAATGTCAAGAGCTAGAGACCATTCCGGCCAACATTGTGAAACCCTGTCTCTACTAAAAGTACAAAAATTAGCTGGGCATGGTGGCATGCGCCTGTAGTGCCAGCTACTCGGGAGGCTGAGGTAAGAGAATCGCTTGAATGTGGGATGCGGAGGTTGTAGTAAGCCGAGATCATACCACTGCACTCCAGCCTGGCAACAGAGTGAGACTCTGTCTCAAAAAAAAAAAAAAAAAAATTAAACCAACAGAGATAAAAAAAGACAAAGAAGGGCATTATATAGTGGTAAAGGGATCAATGCAACAAGAAGAGCTAACTAGCCTAAATATATATGCATCTAATACAGAAGCATCCAGATTCATAAAGCAAGCTCTTAGAGATCTACAAAGAGACTTAGACTCCCACAGAATAATAGTGGGAGACATTGATTCCCCACTGCCAATATTAGACCGATCAATGGGACAGAAAATTAACAAGGATGTTCAGGACTTGAACTCAGCTCTGGACCAGCAGACCTAATAATTATCTATAGGACTCTCTACCCCAAATCAACAAGACATACATTCTTCTCAGCACCACATTGCACTTATTCTAAAATTGACCACATAATTGGAAGTAAAACACTCCTCAGCAAATGAAAAAGACAGAAATCATAACAGTCTCTCAGACCACAATGCAATCAAATTAGAACTTAGAATTAAGAAACTCACTCAAAACTGCACAAGTACATGGAAACTGAACAACCAGTTCCTGAATGACTACTGAGTAAATAACGAAATGAAGGTTGAAATAAAAAAGTTCTTTGAAAATAATGAGAACAAAGACACAACATACCAGAATCTCTGGGAGACAGCTAAAGCAGTATTTAGAGGGAAATTTATAGCACTAAATGTCCACAGGAGAAAGCAGGAAAGATCTAAAATTGACACCCTAATATTACAATGACAAGAACCAGAGAAGCAAGAGCAAACAAATTCAAAAGCAACCAGAAGATAAGAAACAACTGAGATCAGAGCAGAAATGAAGGAGATAGAGACACAAAAAAACCCTTCAAAGAATCAGTGAATCCAGGAGCTGGTTTTTTTGAAAAGATTAACAAAATAGATAGACCACTAGCCAGACTAAAAAAGGAAAAAAGAGAGAAGAATCAAATAGACACAATAAAAATGATAAAGAGTACATCACCACTGATCCCACAGAAATACAAACTGCCATTAGAGAATACTATAAACACCTCCACACAAATAAACTAGAAAATCTAGAAGAAATGGATAAATTCCTAGACACATACACCCTCACAAGACTAAACCAGGAAGAAGTCAAATTCCTGAATAGACCAATAACAAGTTCTGAAATTGAGGCAGTAATTAATAGGCTACCAACCAAGCAAAGCCTAGGACCAGGCAGATTCACAGTCAAATTCTACCAGACATACAAAGAGGAGTTGGTACTATTCCTTCTGAAACTATTCAAAACAATAGAAAAAGAGGGACTCCTCCCTAACTCATTTTATGAGACCAGCATCATCCTGATACCAAAACCTGGCAGAGACACAACAAAAAAAGAAAATTTCAGGCCAATGTCCCTGATTAACATCAATGCAAGAATCCTCAATAAAATACTGGCAAACCCAATCCAGCGGCACATCAAAAAGCTTATCCAACACGATCAAGTCCGCTTCATCCCTGGGATGCAAGGCTGGTTCAACATATGCAAATCAATAAACATAATCCATCACATAAACAGAACAAATGACAAAAAAACACATGGTTGTCTCAATAGATGCAGAAAAGGCCTTCGATAAAATTCAACACCCTTCATGCTACAAACTCTCAAGACACTAGGTGTTGATGGAACGTATCTCAAAATAAAAGCTATTTATGACAAACTCACAGCCAATATCATACTGAATGGGCAAAAGCTGGAAGCATTTCCTTTGAAAACCAGCACAAGACAAGGATGCCCTCTCTCACCACTCCTATTCAACATAGTATTGGAAGTTCTGTCCAGGGCAATCAGGCAAGAGAATGAAATTAAGTCTATTCAAATAGGAGGAGAGGAAGTCAAATTGTCTCTGTTTACAGATGACTTGATTGTATATTTAGAAAACCCCATCATCTCAGCCCAAAATTTCCTTAGGCTGATAAGCAACTTCAGCAAAGTCTCAGAATTCAAAATCAATGTGCAAAAATCACCAACATTCCTGTACACCAATAATGGACAAACAGAGAGTGAAATCAGGAGTGAACTCCAATTCACGGTTGCTACAAAGGGAATAAAATACCTAGGAATTCAACTTATGAGGGATGTGAAGGACATCTTCAAGGAGAACTACAAACCACTGCTCAAGGAAATGAGAGAGGACACAAACAAATGGAAAAATATTTCATGCTCATGGATAGCAAGAATCAATACTGTGAAAATGGCCATACTGCCCAAAGTAATTTATATATTCAATGCTATCCCCATCAAGCTACCATCGACTTTCTTCACAGAATTAGAAAAAACCACTTTAAATTATAGATTAAACCAAAAAAGAACCTGGATAGCCAAGACAATCTAAACCAAAAGAACAAAGCTGGAGGCATCACAGGCTACCTGACTTCAAACTATGCTACAAGGCTACAGTAACCAAAACAGCATGGTACTGCTACCAAAACAGATATATAGACCAATGGAACAGAACAGAGGCCTCAGAAATAACAGCACACATCTACAACCATCTGATCTTTGACAAACCTGACAAAAGAAAAGCAATGGGGAAAAGATTCACTATTTAATAAATGGTGTTGGGAAAACTGGCTAGCCATATGCAGAAAACTGAAACTGGACCCCTTCCTTACACCTTATATAAAAATTAACTCAAGATGGATTAAGGACTTAAATGTATGACGTAAAAACCATAAAAACCCTAGAAGAAAACCTAGGCAATACAATTCAGGACACAGGCATGGGCAAAGACTTCATAAATAAAACACTAAAAGCAATTGCAATAAAACCAAAATTGACAAGTGGGATCTAATTAAATTAAAGAGCTTCTGCACAGCAAAGGAAGCTATCATCAGGGTGAACAGGCAACCTACAGAATGGGAGAAAAAATTTGGAATCTATTCATCTGACAAAGGGCTAATATCTACAATCTACAAAGAACTTAAGGAAATTTACAATAAAAAAAACAAACAACTTCTTCAATAAGTGGGTGAAGGATATGAACAGACACTTTTTAAAAGAAGACATTTATGCAGTCAACAAGCACATGAAAAAAAAAGCCCATCATCACTGATCATTAGAGAAATGCAAATCAAAAACAAAATGAGATACCATCACATGCCAGTTAGAATGGCCATCAGTAAAAAGCCAGGAAACAACAGATGCTGGAGAGGATGTGGAGAAATAGGAACACTTTTACACTGTTGGTGGGAGTGTAAATTAGCTCAACCATAGTGGAAGACAGTGTGGTGATTCCTCAAGGATCTAGAACCAGAAATATCATTTGACCCAGCAATGCCATTACTGGGTACATACCCAAAGGATTATAAATTATTCTACTATAAAGATATATGCACACATATGTTTATTGTAGCACTATTCACAGTAGCGAAGACTTGGAACCAACCCAAATGCCCATCAATGATAGACTGCATATGGAAAATGTGGCACATACACACCATGGAATACTATGCAGCTGTAAAAAAGGACGAGTTCATATCCTTTGCAGATACATGGATGAAGCTGGAAACCATCATTCTCAGCAAACCAACACAGGAACAGAAAACCAAACACTGAATGTTCTCACTCGTAAGTGGGAGTTGAACAATGAGAGCACATGGACACAGCAAGGGGAACATCACACACTGGGGCCTGTTGCGAGGTGGGGGGCTAGTGCAGGGATAGTGTTAAGAGAAATACCTAGTGTAGATGATGGGTTGAAGGGTGTAGCAAACCACCATGGCACATGTATACCTATGTAATGAATCTGCACGTTCTGCCCATGTATCCCAGAACTTAAAATATAATAAAAAAAGCAATAATAAAAATAAATACATAAAAATTAACCAAAAAAGAAAAGAAAGATAAAAACATAAGACAAGTGTATTGCTTAGATCAAGTTACTCTTGGATAGCTAGCGGGGTTCACCTGCCCTCTAGTCATATATTCATTCCATTAACTGAGGCTAGCAGAGGTGAAAATGAGAACTATTTGCCATGGAGGCTCATGCCTTTTTGGCTATCAAATGTTTTAAGCTTAGTTAGGATGAATTTCATACCAGAAGGACCTGTGATTCACAATTGCGTTGCTCTCATGTATTTCCTCTAGTACGTAGACAGACAAAAACTGTACACTCACTGTAACAAAATGCCATCCATTTAAGATTTTCTTTTATAGCATGGCTGCTAATATTGTGAGTGTCAATGCACCAGTGTTCCAGATGTCACCCAATTGATGTATTTTTAAATAAATTGCAAATTTACTCTACTGAATAATATAACTGATAAAACCACCATATCTTTGGACTTCAATAAAGTGTTTGTGTGATAGTGTTGTTCTTCATTACATGCCTGAATGCACTCATTAAGCTCAGAGTGAACAATAAGCATAGAGAAGCTCAAAGATGGTGATACTGAACCAGCAGGAAGTATGCATTTCAAGCACCCCAGGATCTGGCAGGTCTGTTCTTTGAGAAGGAGAATGTTTCAAGCACTGCATCTACATTTCATATTCAAGACATGATTTAGCTTTTTGTTTTTTCGTGAGAAATGAAAGCTGCATATCCTTGGTTATCAACATAAAACTGAGATGGGAAGATTTTTAAATTGAGAATTGTCTCTTTTTCAAGTTATTGACACTTTTGACTACATTACTTAAAACTCTAAGCTTATTTTCAATCTCATTTTTCTATGCCTTTGCCTTAAAATAGCACCATATTCCTAAGGAACTTCTGAAGCATTTTCATTCTCTCCTTGCTGTCTGATAGCAAAGGATGCACCCAGCCAGTGTGACAAAGGCTCTGCACAAGTTCTATCAGCTTCATTCTGGTCATAGAGACAGTTTCTGTGCCTGATTTGGCTATTATAGTGGATTCAAGCAAGAGTTTATCTTTCAGGGTTCTCAGAGTTTAAACAAACAAACATTCACTAAGCCATTCGCCCAATGTGTACAGAGCCTAGAATATCCTGTGTTCAGGGGATTAAAGTGGGGATATTATTTTGGGGATAGAGATAAAATTCCTGTTCCTGTGGTGCTCACATTGGTGTAGATGGGAGTGGGGAGACAAGCAACAGAGTATCTAGCATAATAGGTTTCTTTGTAATATCCTATGGTAAAATACGGTATTGTCAAATGCCAGGGAGAAAATATTACATGATAAGAAAGCAAAGTGGTAGATAGAGTTAGTAATACCCTATATAGAGTCCTCTGCTCAACTTTAATAATGTTCCCCAGCACTTCTTGTTCTCTTTTTCCACAAACACAGAAGGGTTAGATTACTCACACTTTAAAAATTGGATGTTACAATATGACTTACTTCGGCCAATGAAATATGAATAGAAATGATGTGTCACTGTCAGGCTGAGGAATTTAGGAGCCAGTGTGCAGTTCTCTAATGTGTTTCCCCATGCTGTGTCAAAGCTTTCAGTCCCATAGTGGCATTACCATTTCTGGTTTCTAGTCCAGCAGGAAACGGTCTTGAAAGTCATTCCTCCTGTCCATTCAGCAAGAAGAAAGCTGACCAAACTAAAAATTGACAACTATTTTTAGATCCTTCAGAAAACTGAGGTCACAGGGCAAACACCTGTCCCCAGAACTGGAGAGACAGATAGATGATACAGAGAACTACAACTTATAGAAGGTGTAGAAATATCCATGTGAACCAGTACTGGGGTAGGGAAACCTGAATGGTAATTGATGGAATTGCTGGAGGCACAACGTAAGCAACTTTTAGAGTTAAAAACTCCAGCAAAGCTCAGTCTTAGGGGCACTTCACACTTCAGGGAATTTTACCTACAAGACTCACCAAGTTTTCACACTGAATATCTAAGAAAAATCGTCTGGTGCTTCCTGCAGAGGAAGAAGAGAGTAGCTATTTTGAAATATACTGAGAGTATTCTGCTCTTATTAACAAGGCATGCCCTCAGGAGAACATCTTTTAGCAGGGCCTAACTGACTAAGGTTTTACCAGAATCTAACTGACCTGGAAAAATGGAAATACCCAACCCCAGACCCCTCTATCTTTCCCCACATCCACTAAAAGGAAGGGAGACTGGGAAGCCCTTGCACAGGCACGGGCTCACTAAAGGACTGAGATCAAAGCATAGAGTTAGAGAATGCTTCCTCTCTCCACACACCTCACCATCATATCAATAGGGCTCCCATATAACACAGGGGAATACAATGGAAAGAACTGCATGCTTCTGACCTTATTTTAGAAGTTTCTAAGGAAACGCAAAGGCAACAGGGGAGAGAAAATGAGAACAAAGAAAATTTGAGCCTCCGACACTTACAGCTACAGCCAACAGTAAATACAATCTACCTCTTAACTAGATAAACTTTCACTAAAAGAGAGTTAACCCCAGTGCCTTTTAGTCAGTGCATCATGTTTAGCTTACAACAAAAAAAAATCACAAGACTTGCTAAAACAGTTTGAAGAGACAGAACAAGCATCAGAACAGATGCAGACATGCCAGGGATGTAGGAATATCAGACTAGGGATTTAAAACTTTGATTTATATGCTGAGGGCTGTAAGGGAAAAAAGTGTACAACCTACAAGAACATATGGGTAATAAAAGCAGAGAGATGGGAACTCTAAGAAAAAATGTAAAGTAAATGCTAGAGATCAAAAACACTATAATAAATGAAAATGTCTTTTATAAGCTCATCAATGGACTGGATATGTCCAAGGAAAGAATCATAGGCAGGAAGAAAGTGTCAAAAGAAATTTCTAAAACTAAAATACAAAAAGAGAAAAGAATAGATAAAGATGGAACAGAATATCCAAGAATTGTTAAACTAATACAAAATGTGTAATATATGCATAATGGGAATATGAGAAAGAGGATAGAGAGAACAGAAGAAAAATCTAGGCAATAATGACTAAGAGTTTTCCCAAACAAATGATAGGGACAGAATCAAAGATCCAGAAAACTCAGAGAACACCAAGCAGGAGAATACACACACACACACACACACGCACACACACACCTGCATCTGTGTGTGTGTGCGCGCGCGCGTGTGTGTGTGTATTCACATAGCTAGGCATATCATATTCAAACTACAGAAAATCAAAGACAAAGAAAAAATCTTGAGAGAAGCCGAAGAGAAAAACATCCTATCCATACAGGGTGAAGGGCAATAATCATAATGGACTTGTTTTCAGAAACCACACAGGTATTAAGCAAGAAGAGACTGGAGTAGAATATTTAAAGTGTTGGAAAAAATCTCTAGAATTCTGTATTTTATCAAATTATCATTCAAAAGTGAAGGAGAAATGAGGACTTTCTCAGACAAACAAAAATTGAGGAAATTTTTCACCAGTAGACCTACTTTCCAATGAATATAAAACAGAAATTTCTCAGAAAGAAGGAAAAAATATGTCAGAAACTCAGATCTACATAAAAAAGAAGCACATGAGAGAAGTAATAAAGGTACAATAAAATTTCTTATTTCAATTTAACAAAAAAGCTTGTTTAAAATAATATCTACCATATATTCAGTAATTATAGCTTACAGACAAATGAACGGCAGTAATATTACAGAGTGGGAGGAAGAAGTTGAGAATATTTTGCTATAAAGTACTTGTACTGCCCATGAAGTGGCACATTGTTATTTAAAAGCAGACTTGTATTAGTTATAAGTGTATACTACAAACTCAAGGAAAATTACTAAAGAAAGTTAAAAAAAATGATAAAACTGATAGGCTGAGAAAATCATATATTAAAAGCAGAGGAGGCAGAAGAAGATACAAGACAAATATAAAAAAGGAAAAGAAACACAGAACAAAGTCAAAAATAGACAATAGTAACAAACATGGTGGATATTAATTCAATTATACCAATAATGGCTTTAAATGTCAGTGATCTAAATATAACAATTAAAAGAAACTGTCAGAGTGGACTTAAAAAGGAAAAAAAAACTATTTTTTGTCTATAAGAAATCCATTTTCAATATAAAGACACAAATAGATTAAATGTAATGGGATCCAGGAGAGTAAAGTGATAGAGAAATGTATACTATGCTAACATTAATCAAAAAAATCCATTACAAGATAGGAAGCCTCAGTCAGCCTGGGACCCTCGTGCCTGTGATGAGGAAAGCCATCTTGTTGATCTATACTAAACATATAGGAAAAAGGAATAACAAACTTTTAAATAACTTTTGTTGTTTTAAGTCATTGAGATTTAGGGATTATTTATTGGCCCAGCAGAACTCCTGCCTGTCCTGACTAGACGAGTTAGCTTATTCTCACTAATCTGAATGATGTGTGATAGGAAGCCATGTGGATGCCCTGACGCAGGGGGGCTCCAGGAATAGGAAACAATAAGAACAGAGGCCCTTAGGCAAGAGCATACCACAGTGTTCCAAGAGCTGTGAAAGCAGTGTGGCTAAAGCAGTGTGAACCACGGACAGAATAGAAGATGATGACAAAGAGAAGGCCAGAACCCAGAATAAAATCCAAAATCCTTACTAAAGCCATGCATATATTCTTCTGTTAGAGATAGAACGTGTATTATTTTTCTACATAACAAATTACTACAAACATAAAAGCTTAAACCAACACAAATTGATTATCTTACAGTTCCTATGGGTCAGGAATCTAGCATGGCATTGCAAGGTTCTCTGCTCAGAATCTGGCCAGGCTACAAGCCAGGCGTTGGCAGTGACTATGCTCTCATCTGAGGCTTGGGGTGCTCTTCCATTATATTCAGGTCATTTGTAGAATTCATTTCCCTGCAGTTGTAGGCCTGAGGTCTCTGTCTTTTTGTTGGGTGTCAGCCAAGGATCACTCACAGCTCCTAGAGGCTGCTCTCAAACCTTTGCCAACTGTCTCCTCCTCTCCTCCTTCCATCAACTTGACTGCTTTCTTCCAGGACAGCAGGGGAACATCTTGCTGACAACAAATCTCTCTGACCTCCAGGAAGACCTGGATCCCTCTGAAGGGCTCATTCGATTAGCTCAGGCCTGCTCAGGATAATGTCCCTTTTAATTAGCTGAAGGCAAGGTTTGAATTGGGACTTTAATTACATTTACAAAATCCATTTTGTGATATACTGTAACAATCTTGAGTGAAATCCCATCATATTTGCAAGTTCCGTTAACATTCAAGAGGTTATTCTTCCAAACAATTACACAAGATGTTTTACGTGAGGGTATGGAAATCTGAGGGCCATCTTTGAATTCTGCATACCACAGGACATCATTTGATGATTCAGAGCAGCAAAGAACATGGTCTGGATTCATTTATGCTTTAAATTAATCCCCCTGGCTGCTGGGTGATGAATAGGCTGTAATGTGACCTGGGTATAAACAAGGAGACTAACAGGAGGTGATTAAAATTGTCAGGAAAGAGATGATAGTAGCTTAAGCTAGGGCTTAGCAAATGAGATGATAGCATGGATTAAAGCCAAATATTTATATGGATTATAGTTTGCAGTATATCCCAATCAAATAATCAATAAATATATGCTCTAGTTTAAAAAATAATGTCAAATAAGCAGCTTTATTTTCATTTACATGTATAATCCTCAAAAAATGTTAAAATGTAATGAACAATTCTTAGCCCATTGGGCTATGACTATCTCTATCATCAAAGTATCTAAAAAGTAAAGACTGAGGGGCTAAAACTTAGCGATTGGGCACCCCCATTTGCCTAGTTTATTTTGACTAACATAAAGCTTAATGTATGCCGTGAGTCACATGGAATCAGGTTTTCTTTCTTCTTTATAGTGGAATCAGGTTTTCTTTTTTTTTTTTTTTTCTTTTTGAGACAGAGTCTCGCTCTGTTGCCCAGGCTGGAGTGCAGTGGCCGGATCTCAGCTCACTGCAAGCTCCGCCTCCCGGGTTCACGCCATTCTCCTGCCTCAGCCTCCTGAGTAGCTGGGACTACAGGCGCCCGCCACCTCGCCCAGCTAGCTTTTTGTATTTTTTTAGTAGAGACGGGGTTTCACCGTGTTAGCCAGGATGGTCTCGATCTCCTGACCTCATGATCCACCCGTCTCGGCCTCCCAAAGTGCTGGGATTACAGGCTTGAGCCACCGAGCCCGGCCCGGAATCAGGTTTTCTTTCTCCTTAATAGTGGGAATCATGAAGCCATTTTCAAACTTTTTAATAGGCGACATGGTGGAAAAGTACGATCTTACAATGGGTTTGAAATAAAATGGTAATATTACTAGTTACTCAAATGAGAAAACTCCTTCCCCCGTGTCCCCTTTTCCTAAGAAAATATCATGGAGGTGGAAAGACCAGGAAGTCTAATGCCAATGATGCTGGACAGCTCTCCAGGTGGCAGGGACCCAATCCAGTTCTCCTCCCTTTTTCTCGTGTAGTTCTCAAGAATAACTGCAGTATGTGCGAGAATGCAAAATCCTGAGATAAGGAGGAAATTGGCTGGAACAGTCTGGGCTCTGTTCCAGTTCCCTACTACCGCCAACCCTGAAACAGGATGTCCTTCAATGCTTTAGCCCAGCATGTCATGTTACCCAGGATGGGCTGCTTTTTGGGGTCCACCAGCTGTGATGCAAGTGGGACACATGCTGTAAAAACTCCATCTACCCCAGGCAGCTTTCCTGAGGCTTCTGGGATTAGTTGGCAATGAATACTAGAATTCTGTTGTCTCTTGCTGCCCATCTATATATAATAAACCCACTTCAATCAACTTGCTGTGTGTGTGGGTATTGGGCCTCACTAGACTCAGACAAGTTGGTAACCAAAGCACAGTGAACCTGCTTCATAAATGTGCCTACATATATCAGTAGAGTAAACACACTGATAAATTCTACAGCAAAAAAATTCTGTTCATTTAGCTCATGATTGCCCAAATATTTGACAATCATTTTTTTTTTTTTACTTTACATCTATTACAATTCCACATATCATGAGAGATTTCTCCAAATTTTTTGTTGGGGATTTTTATTTCATGTGCCATCTTTTTACTTATTTAGGCAGTGTAGACAATTTGGCTAGTGCTAACAAAATAACTGGAAAAGTTTCTGGAGTAGAGAAAGTTACTGATTTCAGAACAGTTAGCAGAGAACTTAGCTATTCAAGGGCAAGAAAATGGAGCCCAACAAAGGTAGAAATAGGCAAAAATACATCTATCCAGAACAAAAGGAATATTTGCCTTTGGAAAATGCTCTCATAACTGGAAATTAGCCTTCTCTTTTTGATGGCTAACTATTGTACTTTAAAGTCTTCTCTTTTGGATGATTGGAATAATTATGGCTACTGCATCCTTATGATGAGGAAATGGCTCCTGGAAAATTAAAGATGAAGAGTTAGCAAGCTGCATGATCCTATCTAATTAAAGCCTGTCTTCTGATTAAACACATTTTCCAGCAGTAGGAGGATCTCTGGCTAGTTGCCTGATAGGAAAGTGCTGTTCTAAAGCATGAGTCACATAACCAAATGTTCTCAACAGCACCATCAATCCTATATTGATTCACAATATTTATTTTTATAGAAACAAGAACCCAAAATTAAATGGAAAACTTTTCATGTACAGGATGCCTCCTAAAAATATGTTATTCACTTTTCTTGTAGAATATATTGGTGATCTTTGTCACAGCTGAGCATCAAATTATGAATCTAAGCTTTAACCATTTTTCCATGACTCATCTTTTTTTTTTTTTTTTTTGCCATTACAAGAATGACTTTGTCCTCATTGCTCCCTTCTAAGACAATACCATGCAGTTTGAATTTTTAAACTTTTAAATCCTGAAAATTATTGTGTTTCAGTTTTAGCTTGTCCTACTTGCTGCAATCAAATGAAGTTCAAATGGCATATACTTATCAGTAGCTTTGACATCAAGCTATCATTGGGCTATCAAACATTCATAGCACTGTGCTCTTCTACTCATTGCCTATTTATCCACATACAAGGCACAAAGATTGAAACTCTCTTGGTAACAAACATTCTGAAATAATTTATTCTCCACCACTAGCTTTGTTTCCATTACAACTTTCCCTTTCCCAAGGTGAATGTGAGCTGGTCCCAAGTCAGGGCCAGTCATTGCTCCCCTCATCCTCCTGTAGAAACATTCTGCTAACATCTCTTGATTATATAGTGTCCTAAGTCCAGCATAGCTCATCCAAGTGCTGGCTAAATTTTCCTTACTGCAATTCACACTACCTGCATAGTTTACCAAAGAGTTCATAAAAGAACTGAATCCCAAAGCTATTCTTTCTCCTTTCTGATTGCAAGATAAATTACAATGTTAGTTCCACAGCATTTTCCATTTAAGAAAGGGAAACTAGGCCTTTAACCCACTCTCCTGAGGGCCCAACTTTGTGCCCACCTTGACCCCGCTGGGATATTGCCTGAAAACGAAGTGGACATATATATGTGCATTTGTGCAAGAGGGAGAGAGTTCTTAATGCTGTGGAGAACTATGGTTTCTGACTTACTAGGAAAATGGACCTGTTCTCATGTTTCTTTGTAATTACACATGTAAAATTCTCATGCTTCTCTGTTTTTTTTCTCCTCTAGCAATTATAGTCTGAGAAGAAACTTTTCAGTTATATAAAAATCACCACCTGCTTTAGTTATTTCTGTAGTTGTGACTGAGAATCTCATCATCCGTGCAAGGTAATGAGATTGAACTGGACTAGGTACGTTGCATAAGCCCACACCCTTGTATATTAGTCCATTCTCACGCTGCTATAAGGACATCATTAGACTGGGTAATTTATACAGGAAAGAGGTTTAATTGACTCACAGTTCTGCAGGCCTCAGGAAATGTACAATCATGGCAGAAGGGGAAGCAAACACATCCTTCTTCACAAAGTGGCAGGGGAGAGAAGAATGAGTACCCAGCAAAGGGGGAAGACTCTTATAAAACCATCAGATCTTGTGAAAACTAACTCACCGTCATGAGAACAGGATGGGAAAAACTGCTCCCATGATTCCATTATCTCCACTTGGTCCCTCCCACAACACATGGGGATTTTGGAAACTACAATTCAAGATGAGATTTAGGTGGCGACACAGCCAAACCACATAGTCTGCTTCTCTATGCTGCCTTTTGTTTTCTTTATTTTACAAGTCAATATTCTTCCTTTTAGAAAGAGAAATCAAATAAAACAGCACACCTTTAATAAAATATAAACCTACGCATACATTGTGATTCTGAACAAAGGTGTGTAGTTGACAGACTTAGAGTTTATTTCAGGTCCATTATCTGTTGTTCAGCTACATAGGCAAGGGCCCTTGCTAACTATATATCCAAATTGTATTGTTTCTTTTAGATAAGAATATCAATCAACTAAGTGATTTGCCTAAAATTCCACAGAAGAATAAGGACAAAGCAGGGTTGTAAAGCAATTTCCAATAGTTCATTTAATATTCATGTATCTGATCAATCTCTCACCAGGAGCCAATGAAGTACCTACCTGAGAGCAAGTAAAGAATCAAATATAGAAAATGATCATATTAATTCAGAAAAATGGCTATAGTAATTTATCTATTATTTTGGCTACTGTTTGTCTATAGATATAGTTGGTTATGCCATACTATATTGTAAGTTTTTGATCCGTTAAGAGACAAAGTCCCTCAGACAAAAACATGGCATGGCCTTGTTAGATCCCAGGGAACTTAGCAAAAACTCCCATTCTTCCCCATGGTGATTCTCTGGTATTAGTAAATTGAATTTTTATAGCATACTTCACAGGTTGCTTTGCAACAGTTCACTAAGCAATGACACAGGTAATAAAGATGGAACCAACGGTCAAATCACAAGTGATAACAAGATGCTGTATCCTTTCAAAGCAAATGTGTGGGATTGTTAACATATTTTTCAGTCATTGTTCTTGTTTTAATGTCCTGGATTCAAACACATCATATTGACAATTCCTCAAACCTTGTTCAAGTAGCAGATAATCCTACTGAACAGCAAATATTTTGTTTTCTGCATTTGATGTGCTAGTCTGATGAAGTGTGACATATTATTCTTGTGATGTCAAGTCTGTGGAATACAGGGTGGTATTTTTCTATTTAACAGCAAATGAAATAGCATTAATGTGATTGTTTATTTGCAACATTTTTCTCTGAACAAGATTCCTTACTTGCTTACTCAGGGTGATAAGGTTGTTTTAAAGACATTATATCAGAATTATAAGCAATAAGAAATAACCTTCAGGAAGGTACCAGAGTGGGTGCTGTGCAGAAGAAAGACATTAACAAGAGCTTCATGCGGAGAAAATGACATCAACTCTTCCCACCTTCTCATATTTACAATGTACAGTACTCACCTTGCGTGAGTGGGCTTTTACCACTTGACTTGCTTTGGCCAATGCAATACAATAGAGGCTTGAAATGAGATTGCACATCTGCGTTTGCCCTCTTGTCCTCCATTATTGCCAAGACAAAATTTGCATTGACTAGCCTTCTGGTCTCAGGAGGAAGACCAAAGTCACATGGAACAGTGTCAGCTCACAGATACATGAGTGAGCTGTTGAACAGCGACATTTAGGTGGGCCCAGCCAGCACTCAGCTGACCCCACAAACATTTGAGAAAGCCCAGCCAGGATCAGCACAGGTGCCTAGGCTATTCCTGCTGATTCCAGAAACATGAATGAGAGTGCCTTTTTGGTATATCACCGAAGATTTGTGGTTATTCAGGACATAGCATAATTGTGGCAACAGTTGAATGATCTACCTGTGGCTCTCTTTGTCCCTCTCTGATATGGTGTGGCGGTGTCCCCACCCAAATCTCATCTTGAATTGTAGATCCCATAACTCCCACGTGTTGTGGGAAAGACTCATTTTGGAGATAACTGAATCATGGGGGTGGTTTCCCCCATACTGTTCTCCTGGTAGTCATCGAGATCTGATGGTTTTATAAGGGGTTTCCCCTTTTGCTTGGCTCACATTCTCTCTTGCCTGCCACCATGTAAGATGTGCCTTTCACATTCTGCCATGATTATGAGGCCGCCTTAGCCACATGAGTCCATTAACCCTCTCTTTCTTTATAAATTACCCAGTCTCAGGTATGTTTTTATTAGCAGCATGAGAATGAATACACTCCCCAACCCACTGGCAAGGCATAATCTGGGTGCCACTCTCAGAGATCTTACAATGAAACATGAAAGAGGACTGTTATTCAGTAGTGGCCATGTTTACATAAGAAAAACAAAGCATGGTCTATGTCTTCAAGATGTTTATATTTGTGTTGATAAAGAAAATCTACATACTGGCAACAAAAGATAATTTTGATCAGTGTATCTTGACTAGTGGCTTATACTGGCTTCGCTGAAGAACCCTATCAAAATGTGCATGTTTTGGTGCCAAGCAGGACTCACTGAATCTAAAAATTCTAGGGGTTTGACCTAGGGATATACATTTTAGAAAAGCAACCCAGGGAATTCTAATGTCCTTGCCTGGTTAACAACCAATGGTAAAGGCTAAATAAAGCAAATAGGATATTGGTGCAGAAGTGCAAATGACTGAAGGAGAAACATGGTTAGTAGAGTCCAGAGCTGTCTGTCCTGAAAGGCTTAGACAGGTGGGATCTGCACAGTCCTTGAAGAATAATAGGATTTAAATAATAGAAAGAGAGGTGGGGAACCAGGCAGAGAGAATATCACACACTCTAGCATGTGGATTGTAATTAATATGGCATGACTTCAACAGAGATCAACTTATTTATGAATGTATTTATTTATTCTGTAAGCATTTCTTTAGTATTTACTATGTGTCAAACATTAGTCTGAGTTTAATAAATGTTAACTATCATAACAAAACTGTGAGATAAGCAGCAGTATCAGTCTCACTCCATAGAATAAGCTGACCAGAGTGGAGGAACTCCTATACACTCTATTGATGTATCACACTCAGAATTTTGTATTGGATAGAAAAACTTTTAATGCCAAGAAACATTTTTCTTTGCAAAGAAGTTTACCGACTTCAATGTTGCAGTCCACTACCTCGAAACTAGATCTTACTATTCTTATTAGTTTGTTCGAGTGTATATGACTTACAAAAAGAGATGGAAAAAAGCTAAGAAAGAGAGAGAATAAAACCATTTTAAATATCACTGTGGTTGGAATTTTTCTTACTATAATTCCAGTTAAAATAGTTTGATTTCAATAAACAAGATCACTCTTCCTAGAAAATGTATTTGTGCTTTACTCCATTTATAAAGGTATGAAGGCACCGACTTATCTTAATAAGTGAAAAAAATCGGGAATTCTGTCTGGACAGGAAGCACTTCTAAGCAAGGTAATTACCTAAGGAAAGAACTGTTCAATGAGTCTCCAAAGCTCCACACTGAATTTGATGAAATCCAGCCAAGGCTTAATTTAAATCATTCAAATTTCATAAAAACTCGGTATATCATATTTTATAGGATAAATCTTTTCTTATTAAACTAATAAGAGATATATTTTTCCTAAAAATAAGTACTGAAAGTCATTCCAACTTTATGTTTTTCATTCTGGAAATCTCTAGACAGGTTACATTATATTAAGAAGGTAACAAATCCAGACTTATTTCATATATACTTCTTTATTTTTCGGAATACTTTCTAACTCCTTTAGGTCTATCTAATTGATTCCTATCTAGAAGTAAAGGTCTAAGAATCATCAAATTACAAACATATATTAGTGGATATAACATACATTTATAGTGCTAGAATGACCATCTGTGAAGATCAACTGGATTCTAAGTAGAATTATATTTAGACTGCTTAAACAAATACCTCTGTAACTTTTCTTCAAACATCTTCAGAAGAAAAAAAATTAACACAGTTTCTGCCATAATACATTCTCTGGGTTTTATGTTCAGCTAAGAGATGCCGTATTAAAAAGTAGGTGAATAAAACCTATTGTTTACCTGTTAATAATTTGAGACTACAAGATTGTTGTAATCTAATCAAAGGAATCGAGCTAATCAAGGAATACAGTGCTTGTTTTTTTTATTAGCAATTATCAGTTTATTTTCTCTGGGGGATACCATGAATATGAATAAAAGATTATTTGTCTTGATTGCTTGACCCATATCTTTGTCTTTGTCCTGTTTGCTTACAGAACCATTTCTTAGTCTTCCTCTGCTCTGTTCTGTGTCACGTCACAGTTGACCCCAGCAAGACTCTGTGTGTGCTAGTTTCTTGCCAGACTTTGTCAAAAGGAGGTACTGGAAATTGATTAGGGAGTTAGGGAAGGGGATGATGGGAAGACGGGAGAAATCAGGATATTTTCCTCTCTCTGTTCCCAAGGAGAAATTCTGGCAACCTGCATTGCTTCAGATTCCACTAGACAGGTTTGCCAGATGGCTTTGGCACCTGGATTCTGGTAAACCACACCCTCCGTGCATTTTCACCCTTCAGACCTAGGCATGGTAGCTACTTCCTGCTGCTGCAAATTCTTGGGTTTCCTCTGTTCTTTGTTTGGCTTTCTAGTTCTTTTTTCACCTGTGTTACTAATTGCCTGGAAAAAGGCCCTCTATTTGAAATACCTAGAGTACTGTATGCTTTCCTGACTAGACTCTGACTGCTGTTACAAATCATAAATAACCTTTTCCCCAAAGGGATTTGCAGCAGCTTACAATAAAGGCAAGGACCGTTGTACAAAAAAAAAAATTGATATATATTTAAGTCAAGAGGTAAATAAGGTGATTAAAAAACAGACATATACAAGGTTTGAAATTTGCAAATTAAGTGGGTTTTGTTTGTAAGGGGCATTTTTAACTCTGAATCTGACTAGTTAACAAAAATAAATTTTTAAACTCTTTAATTTAAATAATTAAATTTTAACCTCTGAATCTGAATATTTAATGAAAATAATTGAAATATATTTGTCAGAACAATATGAGATGAAAATATGTTGGTGGAGGTAGAGGCTGTAGGGCAGTCAGAGAAGCAGATCATTTAGTACTAGACTAAGATTTGGGCCAGGCCAAGGTCTGCCTGGACTAAAGGCTATCATATGAGTATCCACCATATACACAGGACAAATGCAAGTCACATATACATGTACTCCCATAGGCATTCCCAGGTTTATAAACAGTTTCACTTCTGCCTCTTCAAGAAAGACATCATAATGCATAATGTATAGTAATTAGTGATATTATATGGATAGCCTTGAATTCTTCTAATTTGCCTTAAAGATTAAATATTCACAACTTTTGATATTTCATTTTAGTACTTACTAGCATCAGCGGTAACAAGTAATCGAAGACTCATTTATGTAGTATAACATGGAGAATATCTGGCTTATTCTAGTTGCAGGCACCATATAATTGTCAGAGTTGTTATCTCACTTTGAACTCATACATGTAAATTGTGTGTTTTTTAAACAGCATCATAAAAATAAACTAGAAGTACAATATATTATATGCTAATAGCCATGGTCACATGTGTTTTCAAGAGTAATAACATCTGGAAATTAATGACCAATAATGCTAAAATGCTCTGCAAACTATCAAAACTTTGCCTTTCTTTTGAGACCTAAACAAATTAATTGTGTCAACTATTTGACTAATAAGTTTCAGATTTATTAGTAAGAATGTCCACAATGAGTAGATAGAAAATGCCTGATTGTATCTCCACAAAAGGGATAATATAATATTTAAAGAACAGGCTGATATACCTTTGTATAATCATGAGTATCTAGTAAATTCTCAATTTCACTGGGTCAGGAAAGAAATCCAATTAGTACTGCAAGTGAGTAGCATCCTTAAGTTAAATCTTTTGTAAGTTAACATTATTGCATTCAAGACTAACGTTAGGCAAAGTCTGCCACCTGTCTCAAAAAAGCTTTATGTTATCACAAGTTTGCAAAAATGAAGAACATGTAGGAATCAACAAGAGTATATCCCAAGCAATACAAAAATATCATGATTGCAAGATCTGCTGAAGTTATCCAAATACTTCCCTTTTGAAATATAAAGTACAACATTAAAAAACACATTTTCCCATAATGTATTACTTCATTAAGGTGAAAGTATCATGAAAGTAGAAATATTTTTATCTTGGTCACTTTTCTCACTGTTTCTGCCCCTTGCAAGGTGCTCAATAAATATTTGTTGCATGAAATAAATACATGAATTAGTTAATGCCATTTTTTTTCACTGTTCAAGGTTTATTGGGGGTTTTAGTTGGTATAACACTTGGATAGTTGGTTGCATTGTTTATATGTAGATCTTTTTATGTTATATGGTAATGTACACTACTGATATATATAGTTCACAAAATAAGATCCTTTGGAACAATTATGCACAAGACATACGATATTGGATTTATACACTGGATCCCAGGATGTGACTGACTGGGAAAAAAATGTTGGACTAGGCATGTTCAGTGAAGGAGCCAGGAAATTATATAACACACAGTAAACATCCACCTGGCTCAAGGGGCAAATGCAGCATGTACAGAATCGGCAGTGGTGCATCAGAACTATTTCACACTAACCAGTTTAGGACTACACAAGATTAATACCATCTAGCATCAGGATATAGCTGTGGATTTTACAAACCATTCCTATTTCTAACTTCAGGAGTTAATGTTTTTCCCAGTCCATCTGAAAATATTACTGCTTTAATCACAGATCAGATAAAAAGGACAACATGCACAACCTCCAACTAGAATCCTATTGTAGCCTAGACAGTGAAATGGTATGACATCAGAAGACTTCAAAATTGCAGCTCTTTTCGGATCCCCCAAAGTGTATCTGCACTCTTCTTCAAACGGGCTTCTTCCTCAGGAGTCAGAGTCACCTTCACAAGGTCTGAGATTCCATTCTGTCCCAAAATGCAAGGAACACTAAGGAAGACATCATCCTTTATTCCATAGATACCCTTAAACATGGTGGAAACTGGGTGCACCCGCCTAAGATTTTTCATTATACTCTCTGCCAAATCTGCTACAGAGAGTCCTAATGGCCTGGGATGTGTAGCCTTTGAGTTTGATCACCTCATAAGCCCTCTCAACCACCTGCTTGTGAACCTCTTTCCACTGTTCCTTATCTTTATCAGTCCCTAAATCTGGGTGCAGAGTCTTCAGGGAGATACCAGCAACATTCATTCCACTCCATACAGGCACACTGGAATCTCCATGTTCCCCAAGGACCCACCCACGACAGCTTAATGGGTGAACTCCCAGCCTTTCCCCCATCAGGTAAGGGAATCTGGCTGAATCCAGATTGCAACCACTTCCAATAACACGGTTTTTGGGAAAACCACTTATCTTCCAAGCCACGTAGGTCAAGATATCCACTGGATTTGAAACAATAAGCAACTTGCAGTTCGGCCTATATTTTCCAACATTAGGAACGATGAATTTAAAGATGTTCACGTTACACTGGACCAAATTAAGACGGCTTTCTCCCTCTTGTTGACGTGCCCCAGCCGTGATAATGACCAGCTTGGAGTTTGCAGTTACACTGTAGCCTTTGCCAGAGACAATCTTTGGTATTCTAAGGAAAAGGATGCCATGTTGGAGATCCATCATCTCTCCCTTCAATTTGTCTTCGATGACATCAACAAGAGCAAGTTCATCTGCCAAGTCCTTCATTAAGATACTGATGGCACAGGCCATGCCAACAGCACCAACCCCAACAACTGTAATCTTATTCTGGGGGGTCTGTTCTTCCTTTAGAAGATTATGAATCAGCTGATCCTTGAGAGTTGCCATATTGGACTTGGAACCAAAAGGAATCGGGAATGCACGTCAGGTGGTCGTCGGGGACATGCGGCAATGAGATCCAGAATTGGCGGCAGCTGCTGCAGCACAGTTAATGTCGTTCTTATTTTAATTGTAATGTCTCAGGTGTTAAATGACTATATAAATGGCTGATTTGTTAAGAGTATCATTTTAAATTAGAATATATTATAAAATATCAACTCCAGCTTCATCAGAGACCATTATGAAGGCTGAGTCACCTCCACAAAGTCTCTCTCATTTCGAGAATGATTTTCCAACCTTCTAGCATATCCCATGGGGATAGACCTTCCACTTATGAAAGACGGTGTTTTTCATTTGCTGGATCTCAGGAGTTATATCTTTTCAGACTTCTCAAAATTTTACTCCTCTTACCATGAGGAGCTTACAGATGCCAATATTTAAAAAGAAAGTGTAACAATTTCCGTGGGTGGATGTCCCTTTTGGCAATTTACAATAGAGACCAAGAATCCATGTGGTTTGGCTAACCAAACTTTCCTGGAAACAGTCATCAGACATAATAGAAAACTGACCTTGTTTCTGCCAATTTCATTCCTTTCCAGGAATAAACTCAAAAGTAGCCCTTAAGCAAAAGTTCCCCAGTGACATACCCTAACAATTAATCTAATTCTCTTTCCATAAAAAAGTGGAAAATGTCAGCCCCATAACCTTTAAGAGACTGAACACATTATCAGAGTCATTAAAACTTAACAGTTTTTGAAACAAGGCCAAATCCTAAACTTCTGCACTTTTTGTTCCCACTCTAATAGTCACCTGACTCCTATTCAAATATTTGGTAAGGACTACAAACAAATCCTGTTGGTTTTTCTTACTAATTGTTCTAAGTAAGCACCCATGTAACAGCAGCAAAATATATCGAAAAGCAACACATATAACAGACACCAATGCATGGAATTTCAAACAATTGGAATGTGTCTAATCCAAGCATTTGCATGCTGTCCATCTTTCATCTGCTGCAAAAATGAATCCTTTGGTTGGAAGTGACTGTAACAGAACAAATATCATTTGAGACTCTGCCAGCACTACAAACAACTACCAATTCTATAATGTAGTCTTCTTCCTCCTTTATCTCCTTCCATAAAAGAAACTAAGGCAGCAAGCAGGATACATCCAGCTAAGCTCCCTGGGAGGAGACCTCTCTTCTATAATCAAACTCAACAGAAACAGGCCCTTGCTTCTGGGACATCAAACATGAAGAGGCTCCTGTTCTGCAGAAAATAAATAAGCAGATATCAAAGATTTGTAGAAATTTTGATTAAGAGACTTTCTCAGTCTTTCCACACAGCAGACACTGCACTACTGACATGTGCTGTAGCTAGAATTGAGCCTGTGGACTTTTATCTTTGCCTTTGAATTCTGTTACATTGACATTAATTTGGACACTCAATAAAAAATTAAAATAGGAATCCTTGCATGAACCTAATCTTTGACTCAGAAACCTCATTTATATAATATTGTGTTTTTTTTCTGTCACCTCTTTTCTCAAGAATGAAGCTCAAATTCCTTGCAGAAATTGAGAAATCAATAATGCCTAATCAATAATTATTTTACTCTGGTGAAATATCAAGGCAATGTTTCCTTGCCCAAGGACATCATAGCACATAGTACCATAATGAAAAGAATGTCTGGTAAAAAAAAAAAAAAAAAAAAAAACAACAACAACAACAACAAAAATACAATTTGCCTTATTCTTTCAACTATTCATTTAAGTTTGAAGAGTCAATCAGTGAGTAACCAAACCTGAAAGTTATGCAGAAGAATTCAACTGATTAACATTAGACCTATCAGGGCACACTTCCAGCCAAAGCCTCTTGGATAAAAGTACAATAAAAAGTTAAAACTGTAAAGTAATTTCATGGAATATAAAAGCCTATTTAGAAACTGAAGAACTTGAGCAATATAATTTCATTCCATTTATTAATTTCTATAATTTCCACTTTGTTTTGCTGGGGTTGATTTTGCTGCCAGATTCTTTTGTCTCTTTCTTACGGTTGTCATCTTTCACTCCCATGGCTCTGTACCCATGTAATATAGCAAGCAGATCTTTGAGGAAGAAATTATACCATGCTTCTGAAAGCCCAAAGATACATTTCAGTGTACAGACATATTGACCAACAAAAGTTCCCATCCTGAAAATTTTAGTCTTGATTACCTAACTATTCCTTAAAAGTATGCTCATAATTTTCCCCCCTAAATTCATCCATTTACCTGTCATAGTCACAATCTACTTGGTCTACAGATCTAGTATTAACTAGAAGATAGAGCAATTATGATAAGGAAAAGACTCAGGTGATTACTACATGCTCACAGCATCTTAGTAGCCTCACTATTAACAAGTGTTAAACAAAAGCCACCATCTTAGTGTTTTACCATGACTCACACTATGAAAACTACAACTTCATTCAAAACTGTCCTCATAATCATATTTTAGGTGACACTGATTACATGGTCTTTGATTTGATCCATGTTAAATGCCAATGTTGTATTCCTTAATTGATCTGAAGATAACTAACATGATGGATTCAATAACATACCTTGTAGACATAGAAATGCTCATTTCGCTCTTAGTAGGCATGATGGATATCCCTAAGACCTAAAGCATGACGACATTTCTCAGATACTGAATTGGACGTTGTCAAGTGAAGCAACCTAACCCAGCTGAATCCATTTGCTGTATGTAAAGATCTTCCTACATAGCATGTGAATGCTGATTTTTCCCCTTGGAAAACTCCTTAGAAATTTCAAAAGATTGAGTGGTTCAAGAGTCCTCCCTCTAGCCAATGCCTGGTTTTATCTGGTCAGCCAACATTTCACTGACACAAGAGTGGTCACCAATAAATCTCAGATTGTAATTATCCACCGGCACTTCATAAGCCCTGTATACTCCTTTTATATCATCAGATCTCTTTGAGGTTTCATGAGGGTCCGTCTTTAATTTAGATAAAAGATTTCTCTCTGTAGGTTTTTGAAATATGCTCGGGAGAAGGATGAGTTCATTTACTCCCAGAGCCATTCTTCACTCACTTCTTTGTTTTTCAAGTGGCATTTAAACAGTCTTTTGAGCTCTAAAGTCAAGGGCAAAAAAGCAACTTCACTTACCTCTGTGACTATAATTCAGAATCTGACACTTTTGGGTGCCTACAAGTATAGAATAGTGAGTCCTGGTATCAGTCAGAGCCAACAATAACAACACCACAATTCACTCACTCAAACTAAAAGGACCCAAAGTATAAATTCAAAGCAAATTGACTGGGTTATAAGCAAAGGAAAACTTCCCATAAAGAAGAAAATCAACCTTCAGCCAATACTAATAGCATGCCAATAGCTAATGTCAATAAGTATGGGAGGTGTTCAAGGACATTTCAAGACTGGTTGAATGCTAAGGCAGAATTCTTTTTCAATATGTGCCATTTTCTAATAAAAGACACTTTTCTAGACCTTGACACTGAATCAAAAGTAGTTTCCTAGTAGCTAACTCAGCCTTTGGGTCTACACTTAAACATCACTTTCTTAAAGAAGCCTTCCCTTACCCTCCAACCTATATTAGAGCCTGTGTAATATGTTGCCATATAATCTTTATTTCTGCATCATGCTTATTACAATTACAATTATTTATCCAATCATCTGCCTAATTCTTATTCCCTCTGCTGGATGTAATGCTTCACTAGGCAGGAACAATGTCTCTTGTTTCCCGACACATAGAAAGCTGCCAATGTTTATTTATTGTATAATCAGTATTTGGAGACTGAATTTCAAGACTGATGTATCTAAAAACTTAAGAGTATTAGACCTTTATTAGACTTTAAATCCAAACTGGTCCAACTTCAATTCCAGTGCAAGAATCCTCTCTTAAAGTGCTTGAGGATAATCTGGTTGTTCCTTGAACACTTCCAATGAAGGATCAGTAATTTGTGAGACATGATATTCTATCATTCCCTACCTATTAGAAAATACTTCTGTTGAATGCCTCCTATAACTTCTATCCATGTACCAGTTCCAATCTCAGGAACAATCTAGAAGGAATCCATTCCTTTTCCTACATTAAGAGTACTTAAAATATGGCAAGATAGCCATAACGTGCGGTAGTAAGCCCTCTCTTCCTCCAGGCCTAAAGCCTTGGTCCTTTCACCTATTCCTTATACAGTCTGGGTTTGGTTCTCCTCAGTCATTGTTTCTCAATCAGCTTGTGTCCCCATATGACATCCAAATCCCACAGCACTCCAAATGTGGTATGACACAGGCAAAGTACAGTGAAACCATTATCATCCTTGATCTGGACCCATAATTTTGTTAGTGTAGCTTACCTCTGCATTGTTAGTGATGTCCTACTAAACCTATAAAAAATTGAATCCTACTGGGCTAGGCACATGCCTATAAAAGCTATGATGGCTCCTGGAAATCTATGACTTTTCTTTGCTGTATGTAAGTAACTATATTTAATTCCTATTGACTCAAAATATATGTGTGACATCGTATATGTGTAAGTGTCTTAAACAGGGCCTATGTCATAACAAAATACAGGATATTTTTTCCCTCTTCTCTTCCTTCTGATTTTTATTTGCCTTCAAAGCTTTTCCAAAGAAAACCAGTTCTGTTTCTGTTTGTTAATTTGTTTGTTTGTTTTAGAGATGAGATATATTGTTCTGTCTCCCAGGCTGGAGTGCAGTGGTGCAATCATAGCTCTCTGTAGGCTCAAAAGACCCTCCCGCAGCCTCCCAAGTAGCTGACACTACAGGAGCACATCATGACACTTGGCTAATTTTTAATTTTTTTTTTTTTTTAGAGACAAGGTCTCACTCTGTTGTTGCCCAGGCTGGTCATGAATTCCTGGCCTCAAGAAATCCTCCTGCCTCAGCTTCTCAAAGTTCTGGGATTACAGGCTTGAGTCGCCATGATCAGCCCCAAGCTAGGTCTTTCTATGATGTTTGATGATCACTTCAGATGGTGGAAGTCAAAAGAATTGCCCTGGTCTGCAAAGTGTCACAATATCAGTCTGCAAAGTGTCACAATGTCATTCTTATTTTGGTAGTGGTATATTTTCCAGGCTCTTAAAACAGTGTCCAAGAAGGATGCAATAGGTCAGGTGTGATGGAGAGAGCCAGACCCTGTCTCAAAAAACAACAACAAAAAAAGGAGGAGGAGGAGGAGGAGGAGGAGGAGGAGGCAATGCATCAACCTCTGGGTCATGAGTGTCTATGGCTATTACCACAATAGCCTTGTGGTGCCTCTCTGCTCCCAACAGGGATCTGTCATATAAGCCTGTTGCAGCTCCCCTCAAAAGCTTTAGGGCTGTGAACACAAAGAAGAAGCCTGCCTTGTCTATGGCTCACCTCATGTTTCTAATAAGCTTGCAAATTATACTATGAATTGTTCCAGATAGCTATAAAATGTCCATGTGTCCACACTTGGAGCTACTCTGATGCTTTATTTTACTGGGTTTTTATGGCTTAATTGGTTTCTTTTCTCCTTTTCTATAAAAAAAAGGAACATGTAATACTTCCGTCTATTTGTTCATTTATACTATATATTGTATGTTATATATTATATACATTATTTTAATGTATATAAAATAATAAATGTCAAATACCTTTACAGGTAACAAAAGAAAAAAGTTGACTTCTGCTCTACCCCTCTCTTATCCCAAGTCCTGATTAGCACAAGCCATCATTTTCTTTGTTGGAGTTGTTTTTTTCTGGCATTCAGTTTGTGTTAGTCCATTTGCATTGCTATAAAGGAATACCTGAGACCGGGTAATTTATAAAGAAAAGAGGCTTATTTTGGCACGTGGTTCTGCAGGCTGTACAGGAAACACAGTGCTGGTATCTGCTCCTGGTGAGGGCCTCAGGAAGCTCAAAATCATGGAGGAGGGTGAAGGGGGAGCAGATGTAACACATGCTGAGATAGGGAGTGAAAGAGAGAAGGGAATGGTCCCAAGCTCTTCTAAATGAACAGATCTTGCATGAACTAACTGAACAAGAACTCACTCATCACCGAGGGGATGGCACTAAGCCACTGATGAGGTATACACTCCCATGATCCAGTATCTCCCACTACACCCCACCTTTAACATTGGGGATCACATCTCATCATGAGATTTGGAGGGGACACATATCCAAACCACGTTATGACTCTTCTTTACAAACAAAATATGTACCTATATCTTGATTTTTCAGTTTTTTTAATATTGTCTAAGGCCTTTCAATAATGCAAGAGGAGGATTTGATTCTGTTACGCAAACTTTCACTTTTATCTCCCCCTCTCTCTGACCTTCTCAACATTTTTTCAATCTAGTTATATCATCATTTTATCAAATTAGTATTTAATATATAATCATTTCTATAAATGCTTTTTTTCTTGAGATGGAGTCTTGCTCTGTTACCAAGGCTGGAGCGCAGTGGCACGATCTCGGCCCACTGCAACCTCCACCTCCCAGGTTCAAGCAATTGTCTGCCTCAGCCTCCCAGGTAGCTGGGATTATAGGCACCCACTACCATGCCTGGCTAATTTTTGTATTTTTAGTAGTGACAGGGTTTCGCCATCTTGGCCAGGCTGGTCTTGAACTCCTGACCTCGTGATCCACCCACCTACAGGTGTGAGCCACCACACCTGGTCATTTCTATAAATATTTTATAGCTCATAAGCTCATACAGACAACATACTATGTATGTATTTCCTTTGTTATAAACTTTTTTTTTTTTTTTTTTGAGACAGTCTTGTTCTGACACCCAGGCTGGAGAGCAGTGGCTTGATATCGGCTCACTATCACCTCTACCTCCTGGGTTCAAGTGATTCTTCTGCCTCAGCCTCCCAAGTAGTTGGGATTACAAGCATGTGCCGTCACACCCAGCTAAATTTTTTGTATTTTTGGTAGAGATGGGGTTTCACCAGGTTGGCCAGGCTGGTCTTGACCTCCTGACTTCAAGTGATTTGCCCATCGCAGCCTTCCAAGGTGCTGAGATTACAGGCATGAGCCACCCCACGTGGCCAACATTTTATTTGTCTTAGAGTTAGTAATTGCATCTTTTTTTTTATTATTATTTCATTTTGCTTTAAAGTAACACTAATTCATTCACAAATTTTCAAACAGAACTTTAAAAGTATACCTTAACCATGAGGGTCGCACAAATCATGTAAGCTTTCTTTTTAAAAAATAATTGTTTAAATTGACAAATAAAAAATTATATATATTCATAGTGTACAACATGATGTTTTGAAATATGTATACAGTGTGGAATGGCTAAATCAAGCTAGTTAACAGATAAGCTTTCAATACCTACTAGAATATTCTCCCTTGTTCCAATTTGGACTTGCTAAAACATTGTTTTCCTCAGATTTTCTTTCATCATTATTCTGGAAATTCTCTTCCTCTTCCTTCTGTTTGGTCCGTGTATTTCGGATCCCATGTTTCACTCTTTCTTGGTTTATTTCATTTTGTTGCTAGCACATCTTTCAATGGTGTCCTGGAAAAGGTTGTATGCTAAGTACATTTTTGAGATGTTGAATGACTGAAAAGTTTTCATTTCTGCCACTTTTTTTTTTTTTTTTTTTTTTTTTTTTGAGACTGAGTCTCACTGTGTCACCCAGGCTGGAGTGCAGTAGCGTGATCTCGGCTCACTGCAACCTCCGCCTCTCGGATTCAAGTGATTCTCCTGCCTCAGCCTCCTGAGTAACTGGGTCTACAGGCGTGCGTTACCACACCCAGCTAATTTTTGTATTTTTAGTAGAGATGGGGATTCATCATGTTGGCCAGGATGGTCTGGATCTCTCAACCTCGTGATCTGCCCACCTTGGCCTCCCAAAGTGCTGGAATTACAGGTGTGAGCCACCGCACCTAGCCTCTGCCTTTACCCTTTATTGATAATTTATCTGAATATGGTATTCCAGGTTGAAAATTATTTCCCCTCAAGATTTTTAAACATTGCTCTACTGTTTTCTAAGTTTCAATATTTCTGTTGAAAAGCTAACGCTATTCATACTTGAATTGATATGATTCTCTCCTCCACCTCTTTTCTCTTCTTCTCTTTCTCTATTTATTTCTCTCTCTCCCCCTCCTCTTTCCTTCTCTGTTTCTCAGAACTTTAAAGATTTATTTTCTTCTTCCTTGATGTTTTGACATTTCATGATCCATTTCTCTAGTATTGGTATTTTTTATGGATTTTTTGTTTCTTCCTAAACTCCTAGTAAACTCTTTCAGTCTAAAAACTTGTGTTCATCAATTGTAGGAAATATATTACTTCTTCGAAAACTTTTCTCCTTTGATTTTTTGGTTTCTTTTTTGGAATTCATATTATTCAGTTTTTGTATCTTTATGAAAAATATTATTTTCCTAAGTTTTCCTCCAAATTTATTTTTTGTCTTTTGATTCTTCTTCTGGTAATATTACCTCAAATACATATATTCTAAACTTCTAATTGATTTGAAGGTTTCGCTTAGCCTGCATGTAGTATGCAAGAGATCTATCTTGCTCAAGAATGCTCTCTTGTTAAAAGATCCTGTTCTTGTTTTGAATGCAGTATCTTATCTTACTGATAACTTTAATTGTAGTTCATTTGTTTTTTAAGTTTTATTCTTTTATGAACTTTGTTTCCTCTGAGTCCTCCTTTTCCACTTTTAAATTTTGGAGTTTGTCTTTCATATTAGAGGCTTGAAGTGTCTGGTTTTCCCTGGCCAGCAATCTATATTTAAGAATGCAGTCCTTAAAAAAAAAATAAAAAAAGAATCGAAAACTCTGCTTGGGTAACAAAAGTTGTGGATTGATAGGTCTCTCCATGAGTGATAAGGTAGGGACCATGCTATTTCACTTGAGGAGTCCCATTGACAGTTTTTATAAGCTTTTTTTATTTGACCCAATCTTCTGAGGTAAGGATAGGAACCCTCCTGCTAAATTATGCTGCCATCAGCATCCTGAGAGTGAAAAAGGAAAATGGGACTCTCCAGACAGAACAGACTTTTATTCAGTCTTCTTTCAAATTCAGGGTGACACCTTGCCCTTAGCTTTGTCTGCTGTCCCTGCAATAAAAGCCTCCCTGTACTGACTTTGCAAAAAAGAAAGAGGAACTTTTTTTCTCTGCTAGGGTGGGACTTAGAATTCTACCTAATTGCGAAAGCTTGGGGAAATAATCTGAGAGTCTACTTCCTCCTTATATAGAACTTTCCACCAGTCTTCTGGATTTTGGCTTCAGTGTCTAAGCTCAGTTTAGAAGTATCTAAAATATCCTAAGACTTTGGGAGTTATGCAACATGAATTGGTGGACTTGTTTTTAACATACCTCCAAAGAAATTCTTCTTAGGTGTAATTCGTCAAATATTGCTTATCTATTTATTATTTTCCAAATGAAAATATTTGAATGTAAGTGTATGCCATACAAAATTAAGACATACTTATCTAAAAAATTAGTTGTTTATCTGAAATTCAAATCTAACTGGGTGTCCTAAATTGTTTTCAGTGACCCAAATATGAGGGAAAGCAGGGTAAGGAAATGTTAGGAATGCTGATATTCTCATCTTACAATGTGGAGAATCAAGAGATGGTGTCTGGATTTGATAGAACAAGGCATTTTTGATATTTTAAATATAACGTTTAAATCAGGTAATAAAGTTATTAATCAAGAGCTTTTTTAGAAATAGAACAGGATATGGAAAGTGCTTTGAATAATATCTTCAGCTATTATAGCAGAAAGTCACTAACTTTCTGGTAGCATCTAAAGTTTAGAAACAAGAAAAGCAGCCCAAAATCATGGCAACCATCAGGAAAACTTAATAGAGAAACAATTGAATAACAATTGTTTCTGGGCACCAAAAAGTTGGTTGAAATGACATACAGAGAAGAAGATTGTGGATTTTTCACACTAACCTTGTTGCATATTTTGCTTTTTAAAATATGCTATTAACTTAGATTAAAAATTTTAAATTTGCTTTTTAAAAATGTCTTGACTGAATAATTTTACTTCTAGTACACTGTTATGACAGGAAAATATTGTGGACTCCCGAAATCACTAAGGAAAACTCAAGCTGGAAACTTCTTAGGGCAAATCTGCCTCCTGTTCTATTCAAAGTCACCCTTCTGCTCACCGAGATAGATGCATATCTGATTTACCTCCCTTGGAAAGGCTAATCAGAAACTCAAAAGAATGTAGTAACCGCTTGTCTATCACCTATCTGTGACCTGGAAGCTCCCTCCAGTCTTCTGGTCTTCCTACCTTTCCTTCAAGTTGTCCCACCTTTCCAGACCCAAGGAACGTACTTCTTACATATATTGATTCATGTCTCCTGTCTCCCTAAAATGTATAAACCAAGCTGTGCCCTGACCACCTTGGGCATATGTCGTCAAAACTTCCTGAGGCTGTGTCATGGGTGGGTCCTCAACCTTGGCAAAATAAACTTTCTAAATTAATGGAGACCTGGTTCAGATTTTCTGAGTTCACAGTGTTTATTGTTATAAAGTGTCAGAAGAATTGTGCCCATAATAAGTGTATATAACCTCGGCTTATGAATATTTTCATATATAACTTAAATTTTGAAATGTAAGAGTCAGAATAGCTTAAGTTTCATGGAGAGGTGTCTACTGGAGAAATTGGATTTCTCTTTTTACTAGTAAGAAGAGACTTTTTCCTAGGGAAAATGTTGCATATGAGAGCAAAACTCCCAGCAAGTGATAATAATCTTGCTTTCATGAAAGAGCAGTCAAAAAAAACACATTCATTTGTCTACTTCCAAAGCTTGTTACGCTTACTGTCAGATATCTGAGCAATATTCCTATTTTCATTGATGATTAAATAAGTGATTGTTTCATTAGTCTTAATCTTAGGGTTTACGATAATCTAGGTTTCATGAATAAGCATACTAATTTGTCTGATTAATTTCCTTCCAGGAGTAATTTCAGTAAATAAGAGTGATAAAGGCAATACACAGAAAAACTAAAATTCCCGTAATTACTAACTAAAGTTATGAATATAAAATTATGCAATTTCCAAAATGGAAAGGATGAAAAATAATGGAATTGCACACATCTGATAAATTTGCATAATAATATTAAACAAACTTAATATGTAATATATGGTCAATGAATCTACTTCAAGTAACACTGGTTGACCTCACACACACAACACTGCTGATGTAGCCTTTGTGTTCAATAATGTAAGGTCTCTGATTGCATTTTCCTGGTAATAAAGCAAATAAAATTACTCCATGCCTACTACATATGATGATTTTATAAGTAACTGGTACTTCCTAGAAGCAAAAACATTTGCTTTGTGGACATACAAATCTATAATGAAAGGCATATATATATATATCTATAAAATATTGAAACCCATTTCCACAAAGCACACATAAAATTCAACCTCTTTACCTCTGAGCCACGCATTGAATACTTGCTCTTCTCCATTGTATTTACAAAGATACACCTCAATGAAAAGAAGGAAATGATAGCAATGCTGTGGCTCCAACAAAAGTCAGAATTTGCATGAATTATTTATGCCTAAAGGTTGGTCCTACTTAGGATTCATAATATACTTCACCTTATTTTACAACAGAAAGAGAAATTATGGCTCAATTTACTAAAATAATTATAATCATAATCACATCTGCTCTTGAAGACTGTCAAACAGCTCCATAGTGTACCGCATACATTCCCTCTACTAGATTCCCTCTTTTATGAGTTAATTAAACAATTTCACAGCATTATTTGTACAACTATTTTGTATGGCATATTGTTTGTGCAGAACATTCCCTTTAATAGCTCTATTCTTCAAACAGATGTTCATTTAAATTTTTTTCTCACAGATTTTATTTAGAAAACAATCAGTGAATGTATCCGACTATACTGTCACCTTTCTTTGGACTTAAAGCAGCTCTACCTCTACATTAGGAAAATCCTATTGTGGCTTTTCAATTTTGGATGAAAAAAAATAAACACCTTAGCAAATGTCTATGGTTAGTGGGCAAGTTTGCCAGAGCAAATTGCCCCCAAATGATGGCTACTCAATGTTACTTTGGTACTACAGTACAAAGTCATTAAGAACTTTTCTTAAAAGCATAGAAAAATAAAAATGCATGATGACACATGTCTCTACTCTATTCCTTTTGTTTTTATAAATTTTGTCTTATACCTCCAAGCATTGGACTCACTATAAACCAGAATAAAATGACAGATTAAAGGGAATGAAATGGATGCAAGATCACTTTTTATTTATCAAAAGGCAACTGAATTAATCATATCCCAAGACATATTTTCCTGGGAAAGTGACATTGAACATTGTTATGAATTGGCTTATCTTACCAAAACATTTTAAAGGAAGAAGATACCATCTACCATATATTTTGAGGTGGAATTTTCTCTCCCTGCATGACTCCAATCAAATTTTACAGGGTTTGAGTCCCTGACCAGGTTTGTTTTGTGCAATTCACTCAACAGATTTATCTCTTTATTATCTCCATCTTAGAGAGGTACAAGGAGTCAACCACATTCATGAGTGTGGATGTTGCATCTCCAGTGAAGAAGGACCATTCTGTTTTCCTTTCGTGAATAATTTCACTGCAGTGAGCTCAGAATTGCCCTCTTTTACTCTCATTTACATATATAGTGCTGCAAAAATAAATTTTGCCCTTGCTTTTGAACTATAAAGTAATAAATTATGAACATCTATCTAATACTTTGAAAGTCTAATCTGCATTCAGTTAGAGGGAAGTACAGTGTTGAGAAAAATGAAGAGCTCATATGTTTTCAGACATTTGTTTTTCTTTCTCTTCTTAACCAGAATCTGGTGGTTCTATCAGAATAAGAAAACTTGAAAACTTTAAGCATTAGTAAATATTTAAATTATGCTTACAAAAGGAGCACCTTACAGTGTTTAGGTAAAAAATGTACAAAATATTAATTACTTTAAAGTTTTAGAACAACTGCCCCATGGTTTCCTAGATTCCTCAGTTAATACAGAGGAAATTAAATAATAAATCTTTAATTTTTTTTAACCTAGACTTTCTAAAATTTCTGAACAGGAATGGTCTCTAGGAACATGATTTTAGAACAAGCTCATGAAATGCCATCTTGGGAAAAAGGATTTCTCAGATGAGTAACATCCTTGCATGTATTGGGAGGGCATTTCTCACTGTCATGTGAATAGTGTGCAACTGGCAGGGAGTGATGGTGGAATGGAACATGCATGACAGATAGCCAGAAGCAGAACAACATAGTCATTTTAAAGGGAGCCCATGTAGGTACTGTTTAGAATGGCAGCAATTTGAAAACCACCTAAAATGTCTTAGTGAAAGTGGTTTTTAAAATGGCTTATAATGTATCTAATAATACATATAATACTCTTTGGATATTGACAATGATAACATAGTCATGTGCTGCATCACATTTTGGTTAACAATGGTAGTCCCATAAGATTACAACACTGTACTTTGACTGTACCTTTTCTATGTTTAGACAGGGTTAGATACACAAACACTGGCCATTGTGTTACAACTGCCTACAGTAATCAGTACAGTAACATGCTGTACAGGTTTGTAGACTAGGAGCAACACACTATATCATCTGGCCTAGGTGTGTAGTAGGCTCTACCATCTAGGTTTGTTAGTATGCTCTTTGATGTTCACGCAGTGACAAACTTGCTTAATGATGCATTTCTCAGAACATATTGCTACCATCAAGCAATGCATGACTATGTATTTTTACTTATTAGCACTAAATAATGATTACTTTAGTGATCTCATACTGATCACTAAAGATAATGATATATTCAATTTCCTCAACAGATCATTCAGACTATGATCATTGAGACTGTATCACTTTTGGTAAGTATCGTTTTTCATAAAATTTTTCCATTTCATCGACACAGTAGATGACTGGTTTTTCAATATTGTCTTTTTAAATGTTGTTAGTATTCATATTAATAACCACTTTTTAATTTCTGAAATTGCTAACTTTTTCTCTCTTTCCTCCTGGTCAGTTTTGTTAAGGATTTATCAATTATATTAGCCTTTTCAATAACTCTAATTTGGCTGTCAATTTCCTGTTTCATATTAGTTTTCTATTTCATTGGTTCCTCAAATTTTGTTTGATTGTTACAAAAACACTACTTCTTTGATTTCTTATTTTTAGAATTTCCTTTTTTTAATTTCCTTTGGCTTTACTTTGCTTTTCTTGTGTTCCTAACATAGAAGTTTACAGAATTCATTTCCAGCCTTCCATTTACTCAGTAACTTTCTGTTAGGAAATACCGCTTATGTTTTTATATAATTTGCATCTGTATTGGAAATTATTTAGTTAGTGAATTTTAACCACAAAGACAACAACAATATTAACATTAGATTCCTAATAGCTGACACTTCATCAAACTATACAACAAATATTTATTGTCTGTCACAGGCCAAGAGCTGGGGACACAGTGGTGAATAAGACACAGACCTATCTTCATGAAGCTTGTACTAATGAGGGACAAAGGATAATAACCACATAAGCAAACAAATAAATACATGAGATGATACTACACATGCAAATGTTTATTATCTACTCCTTGACAACCAGTGTTAAATGGTTGTGACTTTTGTTTTAAAATTAAGAAGTGCCAAAAGAATCCTGAAATAAAGCTGCACACCTACAGCCATCTGATCTTTGACAGTCATCCAGAATAAGAATGGGAAAAAGACTCCCTATTCAATAAATGGTGCTGGGATACCCGGCTAGCCATATGCAGAATGAAACTGGACACATATTTTCACCATATAAAAAAAATTAACTCAAGATGGATTAAAGATTTAAACATAAGTCCTCAAACTATAAGGAAACTATAAGGCTCTTAGGAGAAAACCTGGGAAACACCATTTTGGACAATGGCCTTGGAAGTCCTCAAAAACAATTGCAACAAAATCAATAACTGACAAGTAGGATCCAATTAAACTAAAGCACTTCTGCAGGGGAAAAAAACAAACAAAACCTATTGGCCAGGCCCAGTGGCTCAGGCCTGTAATCCTAGCACTTTGGGAGGCCGAGTCAGGCAGATCACCAGGTCAGCAGATCAAGACCACCCTGGCTAACACAGTGAAGCCCCGTCTCTACTAAAAATATCCAAAAAAATAAAAAATTAGCCGGGCGTGGTGGCGGGCACCTGTAGTCCCAGCTACTCGGGAGACTGAGGCAGGAAAATGGTGTGAACTCAGAAGGCGGAGCTTGCAGTGAGCAGAGATCTCGCCACTGCACTCCAGCCTGGGCAACAGAGTGAGACTCCATCTCAAAAAAAAAAAAAAAAAAAAAAAAAAAAAAAAAAAAAAAAAAAAAAAACCCTACCAACAGAGTAAACAGACAGTCAACAGACAACCTACAGAAAAGATGAAAATATTTGCAAACTACACATCTGACAAAGGCCTAATATCTAGAATCTTTAAGGAATGTAAACAATTGGACAAGCAAAAATCAAATAACCCCATTAA
Organism: Piliocolobus tephrosceles; assembly: GCF_002776525.5. Taxonomy (NCBI): domain Eukaryota; kingdom Metazoa; phylum Chordata; class Mammalia; order Primates; family Cercopithecidae; genus Piliocolobus; species Piliocolobus tephrosceles. Next base: position 35,508,954 of record NC_045444.1, on the reverse strand, counting down.
AAAAAACAGACAAAAGACATGAACAGATGCTTCTCAAAAGACATAAGAAGCTAACAACATGAAAAAATGCTCAACATCACTAATCATCAGAGAAATGCAAATCAAAACCACAACAAGATACCATCTCAAACCAAGCAGAATGGGTTATCATTAAAAAGTCAAAAAATTGCAGATGCTGGTGAGGCAGCAGAGAAAAGGGAATGCTTATATGTTGTTATTGGGAATGTAAATTAGTTTAGCCACTGTGAAAAGCAGTTTGAAAATTTCTCAAAGAAATTGAAATAGAACTATCATTCAAGTCAGCAATTCATTACTGGGTATGTATCCAAAAGAAAATGTATCGCTTTACCAAAAAAGACACATGCACTCATATGTTCATCACAGCAGTATTCACAAAGACATGGAATCAACCTAAGTGCCCACCAACGGTAGATTAGATGAAGAAAATGTGGTACATATACACTGTGGAATACTACACAGCCATAAAAAAGAATGAAATAATGTCCTTAGCAGCAACATGGATGCAGCTGGAGGCCATTATCCTAAGTGAATTAATGCAGGAACAGAAAACCAAATATCACATACTCTCACTACTAATAGGGAGCTAAACACTGGGTACTAATGGACATAAAGATGGCAACAATAGAAACAGGGGACTATTAGGGGTGAAAGAGACATGAGGGAAAGGGTTGAAAAACTCACTGTTGGTTACTATGCTCAGTACCTAGGTGATGGGGTCATTTGTGCCCCCAAACTCCATATCATGCAATATACTTATGTAAAAACTTGCATGGCAAATATATATATATATATATATATAACTATGCTAGAAGATAGGCATTATTATCTACATTTTACAAAGGAAACAGGTAAGACTCATTAAGACCAGGTAATGAAGTTTACAAGCAAGTGACAGGTAGAGTCTCCAAATATCATATTCTTTCCACTTCATTACTTCTTTCCAAAAACCATGTATTCTGCTAAAGGGCTCCTCCCTACATCCTATTATTTTCTATGATTCAAAGATAGTATAAACAGCAGGCAACAGCAGATATTTCCAATGAACACTGTAATAATCAAATTGGTCTTTTGGTAGTGGGACTAACATTCAAGATTTGATTTGTGGAATCAAAATGGTAGAATGGAAAAACTGGAGGACATTTGGTTATTTTATTTACTTCTATTATTTATAGATTGGTCACAAGCAGGATGGGAGGCAAATGTTTAAATGATTAGTGTAAAGCTATAAGAAAAAAACAAATCACATGCCTCACAGAGCAACTATGTCTTTACAGAAGACTCACAATAGATAAACGAGCATTTCTCTCCACCTTAAAATTAAAAATATTGTTGTCAAACATCTTTTCCTCCTTTCCTAAATGGTTACTTGTTTCAAGCTCCTTTTTATGCATATCCCAGCTCTTCCCTACCAAAAGCTCCACAAATAAACAAAAGACACTGTAGAGGCTCTATCTCCAAACAAGCTCCTAGCAGGAATTTCAAACTGCTCTGTTGTTTGTTTCCCTTTGCTTCGCTGCTACAAGCAGACAGCAGACAGTCGGCCCAGCTTTGCCTGCAGCAGAAGAGATTGAACAAAGAAATCCCAGGGTCCAAACTGTTCAAAAGACCTTCTGCAAACACTTCAGGGCCAGTGAATTTTCAAAACCTGTGCCTTTTGCTTTAATATTAAGAAGGGTCAGGATGAACACCCAACTGGATGCTGGAGGGTTGACAGAATGACAATGACTGAAGACAGAGGAGGATTCCTACAGCCTCTTGAGAGGGTCCGAAATGCAGGTGGGGGTGCACACGTCAGCCATGAGGAACATTTGTGAATGGAAAGAAGAAATATGGTATTTCTTTGTCATACACATAATCCCCTCTTTCAGATTTCTATTCCACAGGTAACTAACCTAATTCAACATTTATCACTCATGGCTGAAACCCAGCTTCCTCTCTGATCGGTTTAGTCTATAGGATGAATGCTGCTTAAAAACCATCAAGGTGACAGAAGAACTGTGCCTAATTAACACTCTCCTAATACTTCAGCAAATAACAAGCTTGCTGTGGGGGAAAAATGCATTCACACTTCCTTATCAAATTAGGGCCAAAAATGCTCCTAATTAGCTAAAATCAATGAATGTGACAGCAAAATGAATGTATTTATACTGTCAGCTAAAGGTATAGCCAAACAAGTGGGAAATATATAAAGAAGCTGCTGGAGTTTCTTAAAGCAGTTATGAAGGGGCTGATGCTTTGAGAATTTTATCAATGACACCCAGAATCTGATGGAGATTTACCTTGGAGGCAGCCTCTGTCCTGTACTTGCAGACACCCTGGGGTGTTGTAGAGCTTGGATGATTCTAATTGTGATTATTCATTAAAACATGTAGTTAGTTGGTCAACAGTCATCATGTAGATCTTGGTGCTTATTTGCAAACACACATATAAATGCATTTATATATACACAAATAAAATAGGTGCCTTAGACTACTTACTAGTAAGCTGTTTATGAGTTACGTTAGTTATATTTTCTATAAAGCAGTCACAGCTAGTCACTATTTAGCAAACTTTTTCGCCAGGATTATACTCAGTTAAAAATGTGTTGAAGAAAAGTAGTACTTGCTAAATAACTCAGGCTGGGGGTCTTGGCATTACCTCATTTTGATTCTTCTCCCTTTCCGGTCTTTTGATTCCAATGCTGAACATATTAGTTAGCTTGAAACAACTTGTTATTAACAACACAATAAATTGTTAACAAAAATGCTCATATTACCATATGGAGTTAAATGTGATCTAAAATAGGCTTTATAGAAAGCCTAACAAAAATGCTCATATTATGATATTGGGTTAAATGTGATCTAAAATAACAATCATACTTACCATGACGTCCTTCCATTCTGGACCAAGTATTTTTTTAATGGATATTTGGGCAGGTTTTACCACAAAGGTTAGCACCTTCCTTAATTATAGCTGATTCTCACTGAAATCATCATCAAAGATTTCATTTGCGCTCTGCAGAGTCAGTGGACATGATGGGTGTCAGCTTTTCCCTGTGTGTGAATGGTGTTAGCATCTTGGTACTTTTGTTTACTTAATGAAGTGTCTGGAGGCCTCTACTGGTGTTTAGGAAAATATCAACTGAGACAGAACAATAATCATAGAAAGATCCTAAGCAGGCAAACCTCCTTTACATATGAACTTTATTCCAAAATTTCAGTTCTCCATTCCTTGTCACTCTTTCATTACCATAAACATTGGTAAGCTGATTATTATTTCCCAGTGTCACCTTTTCTAAGTATGCTGTACACCCACAGGATACCCTGTTTTCTCTGCTGTGGCAAATGCCACCCAGTCCCGCCCATCATAGCTGCACTAAATTGTCAGCCTGAAGATTATTTTTCCACCCTCTGTCAGTTTATATCACGTCTGAACTTCCCATTCTCCAGGGATTAGGGCGGCTTTTCCATCAAACCAGCTGTTTGCTTTGCTTTATTTATTTATTTTTTTTCCTCTAGTAATGGCAAAACAGCTTTCTTACAAATTAACAGTGCCCATATCAGATGGGAAAAACACAGGCTTCTGTTTCTTATCTGTTGTATTTCCAGTCTGGTACAACCGACAATCATAAAACACAGTGAGATGCTGCCAAGAGGAGAGATGGGTGGGAGACTATAAAATCTGGAGCAAAAAGACATAAACGTGATTATAAAATTATTTCCAAAGCATACAAGAAGGGAAAAGGTGATTGCAATTGTGACCTTCCAGTGCATCATACTTTTAGTAACTTTTCTCAAATACCAATAATATGTCATTTCTTTCCATAATCAACTGTTTATGAAATTTATTATAATGTTTACAATATGTAACTCTAGTATTCCTCCACCACTGGAAGAAGAAGGCAAAGAAAAGAGAACTATAGAGTTAAGTAACACACGCAGCAAGCTAAATTAATATATACTCATCAATGTAATCCAAAATTCAACACAGGCGCACTCTTGAAACACAAGCAAGAGAGATAATTCCTGTTGGTTAAATTGCGACATGCCTTAGGTCTACTCCTCTAATAGCAGGTCCTGAGGCTAGGATTCTTAGGCAGGATTTTGTTTGTTTGTTTGTTTGTTTGTTTGTTTGTTTGTTTTTAAGAAAATGCTCTTGAGGGGAACACAGGGAGTTAAGGAAGTAAGATGTAAAAGATAAACTAAGCAGAAAATTGATTTCTGGTGCACCTAGCCTCAGCCTGCTTCCATAATTGTACCAGGCTGCTATCTCCCTCCTGGAGGCAAGGCATTAGGTATTTACCAGTCAAGAAACAACTCTTGGATACCCCTCAGCCTCCTTTGAATTAGACGGCTCCAGTTGTCCAAAGGATTTCGTGTGAGGTATTAGCAGCAGCAACAACAGCAGCCGTCAAAGGAAGCCCCAGGTTCTGAGAGAGACGTCAACAGAGTACACTAAACTATAAGATTCTTTTATGGCATTTATTAAGAACTAGTGTTCAATCTATATCAAACAAATTTTGTGACTGCCTGGGAAACTTAAAGGCTAATGAGAACCTTTAGGCCATTTGAGACACGTGTAGACATAAAAGGTTGTAACTGTCTTGACTATCTTGCCAATCCTATCTACGATCCCATTTTTCTAGAAGATTTTGGGTAACAAAATCAATTGTCTAATGATTTAAAAATGACAGTACAGTTTTCTTTCAATAAAGAAGAAAGGCTGGGCACAGTGGCTCAAGACTGTAATTCCAGTACTTTGGGAGGCTGAGGCGTGCGGATTACTTGAGGTCAGGAGTTCGAGACCAGCCTGGCCAACATGGTGAAACCCTGTCTCCACTAAAAATACAAAAAAAAAAAAAAAAAAAAATTAGCCACACGTGATGGTGCATGCCTGTAATCCCAGCTACTTAGGAGGCTGAGGCATGAGAATCACTTGAGCCTGGGAGGTGGAGACTGCAGTGAGCAGAGATCATGCCACTACACTCCAGCCTGGGCGACAGAGCAAGACTCTGTCTCAAAAATAAACAAACAAATAACTAACACAAAAGCTTTAAGTATAAGAAATACAAAACTATTAATGTGAGCCATGAAGCTATACTTTCTGACAAGAAAGAGATTTTCAAGTTATAAATGATATTTGGGGGCAGCTTTTACTATTTTGTAAGGGTTTCAGACTATTCTAATTCCATTTTAATTTTACTACCTATTCATGTAAAAAATACAGTATTGGTTATTTATGAAATTTTAAAACTGATGGAATTTTAATTAGGTAGAAAAGGAAAGCTGAGGTTTCACTTATTTCTCTCAAGTTCTGCTAAGGAGATCTGCTATAACTCATGCAAGTAGCAAAATGGCACTCACTAACTTTATAGTCAATTATGCATCTGCCATAATTGAACATTTGTTATTTTAGGTAATGTCACAAAGGATTTCTGAATATGTCTTCACAGTCTCTTAAATGTTAGAGCATGATCCCCACCTCAACTAAACGTTCTTCTGAATGGGCACTAGACCATCCTGTATGTTGCTCAAGAAAAGATCACGGGGCTATAGAATCAAGTACAGCTCGGATTTCAGATATGCTCTGATGTCTATGAGCTATGTGATCTTGGATCTGTCACTTTCATCTCTCTCAGGTTATAGAAAGCCTAGATAATATAATCTACCATCCAGAGTTACGGTCAATATTAAAGAAGATAAATATTTTATAATGATAGTACATATAACGACTCATCTTCTCGAATGTCATGAAAAGACAGAAAATACATTTTCTAAAGACTTAAAAATTATTTGAAAACAGAGTTTAATGAGTAAGCCCAAACTTTAAAGTTACTCTTAAAAAGCAGAAAGCTTTCAGGGATCTGTTACCTTGAAAATTCAGTCTGAGGGAACAAGTTCCCTCACTCAAAGCCAATGAATGGAAGGAATTGGAAAGGCCTTAAGGAAAATTTCCTTCTCTCTGTGTTTCTATTGAAATACCTGAGAAGGTCTACGGAGATGCAAAATTTCAATAACAGCTTATTTTGTGGTAATGTTCTCATTTGAGTTATCCTGTACTGTCACATAACCTTGCGTAAGAGCATTTTAAACCTCATGAAATATCTGACACATTTCAAAGCATAGAATGGAGATAGAAAACACAGTTATTGGGAAATGGAAACATTTCAAATAAGATTGTTTCTGGAAAGAGTAGCCCTGAAATTATTGTCATTAAAACTACCAGAATTTTTTAAATTGCATTAATCTTTTCATGAGCAAAGAAAAACAATTAAAAATGTTGAAGATTCATTTTCTACTTATCAAAGTAGAAAATTTTCAAAGATTCATTTTCTACTTATCAGGTAATGTTATACCTAGTTTTTATTTTTAAAATAAAAATTGAATTTCTAACGATTGCCTGATTTAAATATAAAATGTAAGGTGTTGCCACATTTAAGGATAAAAGGAATTGCACCATTTGGAACTAGTGCAAGGAAAGTATACACTAGTATCTCCTTGTGGTGACAGAGTCAGGGTCAAAGAATCATATTTGCATTCTTTTTTTCTATAAATCCCATATTTCTTCTAATTATAAGGACTCTTTTTTTCTTCCTCCATCCTCCTTAGAAATACCAAACATTTAATAACTATCCTTTGTAAAAAGCTTTCACTTGTCTAAAGACGCAAATTGATTACCACCACTTTGCATAATTGACTCACGATAGTTTGGTAAAGTTAAACCAGAAAAAACAGAAACAAGTTTAAATGTGTTCCATGTTTGCATTCTTCATAGCCACTAAAGTGTCTCAGAATGGAAAATAACTTTAAAAAATGATTTGGTAATGGTAGTTAGAGTTCCCACAAAAACTAGTTTTTTATTTAGATGAACTACTTAAATATACATCCTTAAAGATTTGATCAGAGATTATGGCTGTAACATTTAATTACCTTCACTTTAGGGTCACCATAAATCAAAAGATTGTAATTCAAGTGTATACTAATTTATTCTTAACCTTGGAGTTAATTACTAACCATCAGATTCTTTAATTACTGTTGGCAAGGGAGGAATATATCAAAAGAAGACCTGCTGAAACAAAAAATATACATAAAGTTTATGGGCACCAAGAAGATCTAGAAAAGTTAGCAAATGTTTTACTAAGTTACATGTTTATGAAAACCCTGATACCGATACCAAACAGAAATACAAGAACAAATGAACTCTAGACCAATATCCCTAATGAAAATGCAGCCAAAATTCTAAATGAAAGTTTAGCAAGTTGAATCCAACAAATACAAAAAGTATAATTGTAACTGAGGTTTGCACCAGAAATAAAAGGCTAGTTGAACATTCAAAAATTAATAAAAGTACTTCAGCACATTAAAAAACTAAGAAAAATTAGATAATCATCTCCATAGATGTAGAACAAAAAGGTTGACAAAATTCAACATACAGGTATTTTTTTAATGCCTGATTAAAGAAAAAAAACAAAAACAAAAACAACTCACAACAAAGAATGAATAGAAGGAACTTCCTCAACCTGATGATGTTTATAAAAAATCAACAGGCTGGGCTCAGTGGCTCACGCCTGTAATCCAAGCATTTTGGGAGGCCGAGGCAGGCAGATCACGAGGTCAGGAGATCAAGACCAGCCTGGCTAACAAGGTGAAACCCCGTCTCTACTAAAAATACAAAAATTTAGCCGGGCGTGGTGGCGGGCGCCTTTAGTCCCAGCTATTCGGGAGGCTGAGGCAGGAGATTGGCGTGAACCCGGGAGGCAGAGCTTGCAGTGAGCCAAGATCACGCCACTGCCCTCCAGCCTGGGTGACAGAGTGAGACTCCATCTCAAAAAAAAAAAAAAAATCAACAGGTAACATATTTTTTAGTGGTGAGACTATGATCCAGCAAGGAAAAAAAAAATGAAAACTGGAATCTCTTAAACTTGAAAACTTTGACTCTTCAAAAGATACTGTTGGTGACTTTGAGTTCTGACCGAGATGAATTAGCCCATTCCTCCCAAATCCTCCATTTACCGTTGAATCACATAACGAATAATTATAGGCTCTGAAAGGTGGAAAGAAGAAAACAGAATGTCTTGGAACCCTGAGACTTAAGGAATCACAAGGAGATGAGTTCCCTGGGTCTCCATACTACTTCCCATACATCCCAGAAAAAAACACTGCAGAAGCCTCCAACCCAGAACTGCTAACAGGCACAAACCCAGACAAAAAGCTCCAAGACAAGGTGATACTCACACTCAAAACATCAAGTAAAGAGTGACCTAACAGAACAGAGAAACTTTTTGACAATATCCACCCCATTCAAACCAAATACCAATAAAAAAGGCAACTTTCAACACACACACACACAGACACTTCCATGTTGGGCTAAGAAAGCAGCTTATCTTCTCTCCATTTGCTCATCACTTCACTCCCTCAGCTCCTTGCACAGTGAAATCAGACACTCGTCCTCCAATCTCCTGACCCAGTGGTGCTGGCAGGGCCAAGTCGAGAGCTGTTCTTCCTAGAGCAGGCAAAGCCCTGACTCTCCTGCCATGTTAGTGGTGTTAAGGCCAGTTGGGGAGTTGATCTTTCCTCTCCTGCCCAGCAAAAATGGGAGGTGCTCTGATTGCCCCATCCAGGGAGCATCAGTGGGATCTAGAATTGAACTGAGCCTCCATTCCTACCTGGCAACAAAGAGACTTAATTAGGTGGTGGGTCATAATTAGAGGTAGGTCTCATCACCCCTCTGCTGTACACCTCCAATCCCTGTATCTGTGGGACCCGAAAGGGAGACCAGCTTCTCACCTCCACCTGACATCAAGTGGTGGAAACAAGTGGTGGGAGATGGTACAGATCTGCCCTTTCCTGCCCCTTTTTCCTTTCCCTGGTGTCAGCAAAACTCAGCAGGAGCTGATTTTACTCTCTCTCTCGGGGGCAAAACTTGGTCTGAGCCAATGCCCCCTTGCGCTGGCAAGCTATCACGGGGAACAAGGGAGGAGCTAAAGTGGAGGAGCTAAACCCCACTCATTTGCTACAGAGCAGTGTGAATCAGTGGCCCACATTGCACAGCGGGAAGCTGAAGATACGTGCCAACTCAGCCCTTTTGACATATCTCTACAGAACAGAATCCAGAGTTTCAAAATACAACATCCAACATGTCCAGGATACCCAAATGTTACTCATCACACCAAGAATCAGGGAAATCACAACTGGAATGAGAACAAGAGTCAACAGGTGCCAACATTGAAAGGGATGGGATGTTGGGATTATCTGACAAGGATTTTAAAGGCATAAAAATACCTTAAAATGCATTTAGAAATTCTCCTCAAATATAAAACAAGAAAATCTCAACACCAAAAAAATAGGAGTTATAAAAAATAACCAAGTGAAAATTATGTCTCTATAAAATATAACAACCAAAATTAAAAAGAAAATCACTGGATGGGCTCAATAGTAGAATGGAGATAACAGAGAATAGAATCAGTGAACTTGAGGTCAGATCAACAGAATTAACCCAACCTGAATAACAGTCACAAAATAGACTGAAAAAGCTTAACAAGTTCTCAGGTACTTATGAGATAATAACAAGAGCCAATATTTACATCATTGGAGTTCCAGAAGGAAAAAAGAGAGTGGGCAAAACTGAAATTAAAAAAGTATTCAAAGATAATAATGGCTTGAATCATCTCAATTTTGAAGATATAAATTTAAAGATTTCAGAGGCTAAAAAAAAACTCAAGATAAACACACACAGAAAATATGTATTCTGAGACATATCATAATTAAGCTTCTGAAAATTAAAGACAAAGAAAACAATTTTTAAATGACATATTACTTATAGAGGAGCACCAATTTAAATAACAGCAATTTCTCATCTAAAGCCAAAAGGCCAGAAGAAAGTGGCACCACATTTTTCATGCTCTGAAAGAACAGAACTGTCAATCATGAATTTTGTATCTGCCAAAATATATCCTTCAGGAGTAAAAGGGAATTAAAGACATTTTTAGGCAGAAGACAACTAAATGAATTTGTCACTAGTAAATCTACCCATAAAGAATGACTAAGGAAATTTCTTTAAACAGAAATGAAATAATTTGAAGAAATGAAATGAGGAAACCTTCAAACTTCAGAAAAGAAAAATGACTTTGCAATGGGTAAAATCAGAGGTACAAATAAAATAAATATGATATGTTCTCCTTACGAATTTCTTGATGACTGAAGAAAAAATTTTAACATTTGATGGTGTGATCAATGAATGTAGAGAAAATTCTTAAGACAGTTGTATTTTAAAAGTGGGAAAGTAAAGGAAATTAAAGTAATAATTCTACACTTTACTTGAAGTGGTAAAACATTGATAACAGCTGCCTGTGACAAGCAAAACATGTATTGTAATAGCTACAGCAACCACAAAAAAAAACTATACAAAGTGATATACTTAAAAACACTATAAATGAAAATGGGATCCAAAAAAAATTCATGTAACTCCCAGGAAGGCAATAAAAGAGAAACCAAGGAACCGGAGGCAGAAGAAACAAGTCGAAGAAAAATAATAGAGTGACAAATTTAAACATAAATTTAAATTATATATTTATCAAAATGAGTCCATTTCATTGTGTGTAAATTTAAAACATATTAGTTTAAAAGTAGATGGACAAGCCACAAACTTGGAGAATATATTTGCAATATCTTGATATGCGTGTGTGTGTATTTGACAAAGCTTCACATTCATTGTATTCAGACTACAAAGCAGTCCTACAATTCGATTTTTAAAACTAAGAAAAAAAAGAAAAGCAATAAAAATGGATCAAAGACTTGAACAGACACTTCATAAACAAGGATATACAAATAGCTAAATAGCATGTAAAAAGGTGTTCAACCTCATTACTCATCAGGAAAAGAAAATTAAAATCCCAATAAGATTAAGAAGACTGATAGCACTCCAGGAGCAGCAAGCATCCTTACCACCTGGATCTTGGTTTTCAATGCCATTTCCCATTAAAAGAAATGAGGGCTTGTTAGAGAAATGGCTGATTCGAGGACTGAGGCAGGAAATATGCAAAAGAGTCTGGAGCATCTTATAATGCTGGAAAGTAAGAAACGGCTGAAAAAACAAACAAATATGGAGGCAGGTCAAAGGGACAGAAGTGCCAAATGAATGAGCTCCCAATGGTCCGAAGTTGTTAAGAACTGAAGCAACAAAATAAAGTAGAATTGGATTATCACTCAAAGCATAAAGTAAATATTTATGAGTTGATACTGATATAAATGAATGAATGAATAATTGAAAGAAAAGAGATCATCTCCCATGCAGATGAATTATTAATACAAATTGTTTATGTCCATCTTCCACTCTCAAGGAGGTAAAGCATAGCTCTCTACACCTAAATGTGGGCACTGCAAAATGACTTTCTTCTGACAGCTTGGAAAGGGGTCAGCACCAGGCTATTGGAAAGAAGAACTTTACGGTGGAGAAAACTGACACACACTACCTTGGCCAAGTAATCAATTTAACATCAACTGTGATAAGTCAGGTTGATAATACATACCCTTGATATGACGTGAAGACACAGGCATTTCATCTCTGTGGTCTCCCTCTCCAAAACCTGTAACCTCAGTATAATCATGAGAAAAACAGCAGAAAATTCCCAGGCAGAATACATTTAACAAAATATCTAAGCAGTATTCCTCAAAACTGACGGGGTCATCGAAAACAAAGGCCGTGGATTGGTGACTACTGACTGAAAGTCTTGAATAGGTGATGGATTTAGCCAAGTGGCTAATTATGGACTAGAGCTCCAGGCAGAGGGAACTGGCAGACCAAGATGTCAGGGAGAGACAAACATACCTGTGAGGTCTGGAAACATCAAGGAGGGCAGGCTAGCCAGAGCAGAAACTGAAGAGCGTGGCCCTTGGTCAGGGAGCTGTCCATAAACTGCTCTATGAAAAGCTTAGTCCTGACATTGGGGGTAAGCATTTGGAAACTTCTATGACAGTATGACAGAGTAGTTTTAGGTCTGTTGAATCAAATAACACAAAACTGGGGCATGCATATTTTATATCTATTTCCTGTGTTTTTTAAATTTTATTTTTGGGTAGCTCATTTTTTATAACATTTTATAAAAGTTTTGGTTCATGATGATTCAGAGTGTTTTTTAAAGTTTTCTTAATGATCTTTCACCACATATAGTCTTATGGTACCTGAAGGTCTTATTAAGAGGCAGATTCTTATTTAGGTCTGGAGTAGAGTCTGGGATTCTGCCTTTCTAATGAGCTCCCAGGTAAAGCTTATGCTTCTAGTCCATGGACTAGCAAATCTAAGAATCACTGTAGGGCTGGGCTGAGAATAGAGAGCAGGGAAGCTTAGAGAGAGGCAGGGAGGCTAGTTAGAAAGTGATGGTAAATATGCAGGCAACTGCAGGCAATGCTTCAGATTACAGTGGCAACAGTGGTGGTGGTAAGAAGCGGTCAAATTGTAGGTTTTTACATGAAAAGTAGAGCCAAACAATTTCTAGATGTATTGGGTGTGGGGTAATGAGTAAAAGAGATCAAAGATGATGCTAGGATTTTGGGGCGTAACCAAATGAAAGGATTGAGTTCCGTAGCTCATGAGTAGAGAGGCTGACCCTGACAACAGAGCCTGAGCAGGTGACCATTTCATCCCAGCCATTTTCTGTGAGTAGTCCAAAATGCTGGGAAATACCCATAAGACAGATTGATCTTTTAGATCTCTCTCTATATAGAAACACACACAATAAAGCCATGATATGTAGAACTCTAATCTGTTTCCTTGAATCAACAATAATGGCAGTACTGGCAACAAGAAAGCTTGAAAATCACTACAACTGAGAGTATAAGGACAAAACAACACCACAATCAGATAAGTTACTATAACCTGTTAACTTCATCTGCTGAGTCATCAAAGCACATGGATCAAATAATCCAGTCCTGAACTACCTGGCAATCTCTCAGGAATTTTTATCCATAGAACTCCTTAAGAGTTTTTTATGAGCGAGAGAGATGGTTAATAGCGTTAACAGTAAGATATACGAATGAATCAATGCTGTGTTGAAGCCTTCTTATGAATAGCAAGATCTGATTAAATGATATGTGTTGCGTCTGGTGTTTGTGTGTGGGTTTTTTAGGGGTGGGGTGTGTGTGTGGTTTGTGAGTTGCTAGGAAAAATAATGGCTAGAATGTTATACCCCATATTGTTAACAAAGATCACCTCTGGGAAAGGAAAAGAAGTTGACAGAGAAAGAGGGAGGGATATGATGGTATGATAAACCTTCTGAGATATGCCTCTGATTTATTTGAATTATTTTATAACATTACATTTTAAATTTTGGAGCACTATAAAGACAGAGATTATGTATGCAGTCCTTTCTACCATCTTACCTCTACTTAAGAAAAATGGAACACAGCCTTCTCAGGAAATCTAACCTTTTCCTAAAACATTTTGCTTATGAGTATACAGAACGAATTTCCTTGAGCTATACACCGCTATACAGATTAAGCAAGCAAAACCCATGCAAACACCTACAACTTTATCTCTAGCAAACATCAGTCCCCAAAATAAGAATATGTAAAGGCAAGTGGAACATGAGAAGGCTAAAATAGCACCAAGATTCCTTCATGCAGTGAAAATAGCACGTGCTCGAGAAGGAAATTGAGTGCAATTCATGAAGTCATCCTATTGTAATATTTTTACTTACACTAAACCACCCCTTCATTCTAATAAAGCTTGAATTCTATCACCAATATTCTCCCTTCATATCCAGTTTTTAAAAGTTTACTAACATCACCTCTCTCTCCATATTTACCTCCAAATAGCATGTATGTCTCACATTCTGCTCAGTGGATTCGGTGAAAGTCTTTCCTTTGCTAAGATCAAAGCACTACAAACTAAGTAGTTTGATCTCTGTATGTATCTGACGGCAAACTGTGTGTATAATCCTGTACTTTATAAATATAGTGATCTTATAATAGACCTGCTGAGCGTAAGTGGCCAGCTTAATGCACACAGCCTGTGAATCTTCATATTAATTACTTTTGCTCCCAAACTCTGTGTAGTGGAAAGAACTAGATGGGGGTTGGAATCATGGTTCTATGACTTATAAGGAGGACGCTGACAGCCACTTAACCTCTTTGAGTGTCAGTTTTCTTATCTATATAAAGTGAGGATTAAAGTATTTACTTCACAAAGTTGTCTTTGTGGCTTAATGAGATATAAGAGCTTGTAAAACTACTTACTCAGTGCCAAGCACATAATAAGCCCACAATAAATGCTAATTTTAAAATATTATTCAGAAAGGAAATGTATGTGAGATATGAGAACACATTTTAAAAACTGCCAATAAAACCAAGACTGGCCTTCCATTTGGAAATAGTAGAGATGGCACCTACTTTGGTAAAGTGGAATGTGAGAAAGATCTTAGCCTGCCTCTTGGCCTCCTTAAGAAATGTTCCCTTTAACTAATTTCAATGTGTCACCTAAGTAAAGGTAATCTTTTAAGTAGGTAACATATAAACAGGAGTTAGATTTTCCTCCATAGTGAATCCATCTCTAAACACTATAACCTAGCTGAACTAAGACCTGTGGCAGACAATTAGCAGAGGGAAGCACTGCACATTGCAGGTGAAGGTGGGAAGCATGCTGAAGCCCGAGGGAAGAGAAACAAGAAAGGAAATATCAGCTCACTTTTCAGCCTCACGCAAGGGCCACCTGCACCTATGTGGTAATGCCCGTAAGTATGCATGCAGAGAATTTCTATAAGCAAAAGGACTGTTTTGGATTTGAAGGTATCCAAGTCCTGGTTGTCATCCCTACAAAGTTTGAGTGAATGGACTTGACAAAGTATGCATTCAGGTGAAGGTACAGGCAGGTGTGCTGTGCTTACAGCTATCCTAGAAATTGGACTGGGTTTGCCAAACTTCAGTTTGCAAGTTGGAACTCCCTGGTCTTGCATAACCTTGATTTAAAGTGATGATGAATAGGTCTGTTTCTGCAGCAGAAAGGAAAAAACAATGGTAAGAGAGAATAAAGGAGGGATTAACTCTTTTCTCGAACTAGCTTCCTTGAAAAACAGCAGCAGGGAATAGTGTAAATGGGACCCAAATAGTTGTACCATGAATACACACTATTTTTTTCCTTATGGTTTCTCACCTCAGATTGTCCTTGAGGTAATTTTCGTATCATGATGCTCACTTTTCTGATGTAGAAAATCAAAGCATGTAAAGGCATAACTATAACTTTGTTTACCATCAATTCAGTAGCAAGCATTATAACAACTGTCATATATGAAGCATTTATCCTCTATTGCAGGATTTTACATTAATATTAATGGAAATAAAATAGAGATAATGCCGCCCATCTAATAAGGTTGTCATGAAACGTCAATTGATAATGTATGGAAGAGCTCATGGTGCAGTCCCTAACAGATGTTGTGTGTTGAATAAATGTTGGCTTTCTTTCTAAAACATTTTGTAACTTATGCTTGTTTTATGGCTACAGTCTGGACCTGTGTAACAGTTTAGATGGATCATCTCATTCACTAAGGATCAAATGAAGCTGAGGTTTCTTGTATTTGCAGGAGAGTAATAGGTGAATGTTCTGTAGTAGTTGAGGAAGAGAAAGGAATGGGACTATCTGCTGTTAATACAGAAAAGTCTGTGTTACAGGTCAAGTGCATGAAGACTTTTCCATTCTTTCAAAGAACTATGACTTCACTTAGAATACTTGCCACTCGTTAATAGGTAGCTGGATGATTCCAAGTTAGTGCAACACAGAGACATATGTTAGATTTATTTCACTTGTAGAAAACAGAAAAATGTACAATAAAAAAGAAAACATTTGGCATCTGCTTCCAGCCAAAACAGATAAAAGGAACCAGATTTACGTGTCAGCCCTAAACAAAGCAAGCAACAAAAGAAAGAGCAAAATATATGAAACAATGCTTTTCCCAGACAGCACAAAATAATCATTCTCAAGAGAAGGGAGACATAAGAAGTCAGTCCTATAATTACCCTCTTACAGCCTGAAAAGTTTCCAGGCTACAGTGCAGGTAGGGGAGTCTCAAATAGTTTCCCTAAGTTGAGATGACATGGGAGTCCAAAGAGACAAGGCACTGTGATTTACAAGGCAAGGTACTGAAGAAGAAAAAGCTGGCCAGGCGTCGTGGTCCACACTTGTAATCCCAGCACTTTGGGAGGCTGAGTCAGGTGGATCACCTTAGGTCAGGAGTTTTACCAGCCTGACCAATGTGGTGAAATCCTGTCTCTACTAAAAATACAAAAAAAAAAAAAAAAAAATTAGCCGGGCTTGGTGGTGGGCATCTGTAGTCCCAGCTACTTGGGAGGCTGAGACAGGTGAATTGCTTTAATCCAGGACATAGAGGTTACAGTGAGCCGAGATTGCCTGGCCTACAGATGAGACTCCATCAAAGAAAGAGAAAGAAGAGAAGGGAAGAGAAGGGAAGGGAGGGGAAGGGAAAGGAAGGGAAACACAAAAGAAACAAGAAGGAAAGAAAGAGAAAAGAAAGAAAGAAAAGAAAAGAGAGAGAGAAGAGAAGAGAAGAGAAGAGAAGAGAAGAGAAGAGAAGAGAAGAGAAGAGAAGAGAAGAGA